>NW_026895167.1:0-145693 GCF_033153095.1 Gastrolobium bilobum | reverse complement strand
TGGAAGTAGCAGTCAGGGTCTGCTTGACACTTCTCCAAGACACAGCTCCACTGGCTAGCATGAAAATATATCCTGAAGTGAATTTTTTGGAATCAATGCAACCAGCATAGTCTGAATTTGAGTAGTCAATTGCTTCCAAGTTGTCAATCCATTTTATACATAATATGACTGGTTGTATAACACCCGATCTGGAGGGGTATTGTGAACAACAACCAATCTCAAACTTGAAGCACAACTGAGTCTTTCTCATAAACAAAGTCTTTGGATTGATCGCTCCCACTAATCAAGTAATTTCAAGAAATTTAATATTTCTTGATTCCATATATCTCGTATTATGAGATAAAAATTTGTATCTTAGCATATCCAATGAAATACTCATTAATGGTCCTTGGGTAAAGTCATGCTCAAATTATTATGAATTTAGTGACATAAAATTTGCTTGTGGGCTAAAATTTCAATTCAATTCAATTCATATAAACATCATGATAAAATTATCAAATTATATTTCTTGATCCCTGTGGGCAAATCAATAAATATATTTTAATATTTTATCCTAATTAATTATACAAAATATATCATGTTCTACCAATGCAAAACATGTTCAAACAATTATGAATTTAACGACATAAAATTTGCCTGTGGGTTGAAATTTTAATTCAATTAAATTCATAAAAATATCATAATAATAAAACTACCAAATTATATTTTTCTGATCCCTGTGGGAAAATCAAATAAATATAATTTAATATTTTATCCTAATTAATCAAAAAATATAATAGAAATTCATGTGGGATGATATCTATTATATTATATATGACTAATTACAATTAATATTTTCTACTTTATGTGATCTAGAGGTTCTTAATATATAATTTAAATAATTAAAGTTGCTGAGGCTAAGCTTTAATTAATTAAATTATATAGATCACTAAATATTCTTTATTATATTATTGCAATTAACCTTAAGCAATAATATTAAATAATTAAACATTCACAATAATAATCTTAATATTACATGTATAGAGTAACATGAATTAATACATGTAATAAATCATGTGAATACATATCATGAAGTTGTCAATAGTTCAATTGGCAAAATACAAATGTATTAATAAAACATATATCATGTTCTACGAATGTAAAACATGTTTAAACCTTGTTGTTGGAGATTATATATAACAGTATATTGTTTGAATTCAATTATTTGTAACCGTAGGTTTGAATTCTTTGTAACGTATATTGTTTGAATTCTTTGTAACCGTAGGTTTGAATTCAATTCTTTGTAACCGTAGGTTTGAATTCTTTGTAACCGTAGGACTGTTTAGATAGAGTATTTATTTGTTTTAGTCGGTTACGTTGTTACCATTTATTGTGTGTTCGCCTATTTGAAGGCTACCAATGAATGAGATAAACACACAGTTGAAATATCAAGTTTATCTTGGTATCAGAGCAATCCTAGTATACACGTTTCCGCATTCCCTTTCAGTGCGAAAGCTGGTTCATTTAACATGGCACCAGGTGGTGGCAGCAAGTCCAAAACAACTGATCCTAGTTCGCCATTTTACTTGGCTGGATCCGACAGTCCAGGTCTCTTGTTAACGAATGTCATGCTGCATGGTGAGGCCAACTATGACAACTGGGCCAAGCTCATGAAAATCACATTGAAGGCGAAAAACAAATTGTGTTTTGTGACCGGTTCAGTCAAGAAACCAGGATAGGATGATGCCGAAGAGTGGCACGCCTGGGAGATGTGCAATTCGATGCTCAATGGTTGGATTCACAACACCATTGATGCAAAACTTCAACCATTCATCAAGTGCTTTGATGACGTTAAGGACTTATGGAATGACCTAGAGGAAAGGTATGCAGTGCAAAACTTTCCAAGACAGTATCAACTGAAATCCAGTTTAGCCAATATCAAGCAACATGGAGATAGCGTTGGTGATTATTACACCAAACTCAAGGTTGTATGGGATGATCTGGAAGGCAACAAAACTCGCAAGTCTTGCGATTGTGGTGATAAGTGTGCCATTGCCAAAGCAATCGAGGAGGAGCAAGAGCATGATCGCGTTTATCAATTTTTGATGGGGCTGGATGAATCTACATTTGGCAATCTGAAATCCCATATCCTCAACACTTCTCCTCTTCCTAGTGTCAACCAAGTGTACGCAATTGTCACTCAAGAGGAGACCCATCGTAGTATTTCTCGCGTTCAAGATGAGAGGAGTCAGGTAGTGGGATACTCAGCCCAAACCGATTCCATGAAGCAGTCAGACACGTCCATGCAGCAGCGGATGGTTCCTAACAAACCACAAGACAGAGTACCTTGCCCTCATTGTGGCAGGACCAATCACGACCCTTCCAAATGCTGGAACGTTCATGGTTTTCCACCAAACAGGAGTGCTGGTCGCGGACGAGGAAGGGGAGGACGTTCGGCAGGACGTTATACGCATGCTCATGCGACGTTTGCAATGGATGCCTCACACCCAGTTGCTGCTAACTCTCTTCCTCCAGACGTCTCCCATTCTGCCTCTTCTCAAGTTGCTGCACACTCCGTTTTGACCCCAGAAATTGTGAACAAACTGTTAACATTGGTAGACCAGCCTCAGACACATGAAAAATGATCTGGTAAGCGTATTCATTCTCAATGGCTCATTGATAGTGGGGCCTCACGTCATATGACAGGCACTTTGGCTTTATTAGCTGACATTTCACCTATTCCCCCTCTATTTGTGACTCTACCAAATGGTTCTATTACTTATGCTGCAAAACAAGGCTCGATGGTGTTTAATACAAACTTCAGCTTGTCAAATGTTTTATATGTGCCTAACTTACGCTGCAATCTTATCTCTGTTTCCCAATTGCTTCACTCCAAGAGCAGTAGCGTTACATTTACTGATAAAAAGTGCATTTTGCAGGACCAAGTGCTGAAGAGGGAGATTGGTTTGGGTGAACTTCATGAAGGAGTGTATGTGTTTCAGCCTTCATGTGCTTCAGCTATGGCAGTTCAAGCAGGAGAGTCAATTGACTTGTGGCACAACAGGCTAGGCCATGCATCCTATGATATCTTATCTCTGGTTCCAGAATTTAAAGCTTTGCAAAATAAAGTAGTATGTAAGGCATGTGAAGTTTGTCATCGTGCCAAACAAACTAGATCAGTGTTTCCTATAAGTTTTTCTCGCAGCAAAGAATGTTTTGATTTAATCCATTGTGACACTTGGGGTCCTTATCAAAATTCTTCTTCTTCTGGTGCACGTTATTTCTTAACTGTGGTGGATGACTATAGTAGGCATGTATGGGTTTTTATGTTGGCCGATAAAAGTGAAACTTATGATCGGATGTGCAAATTTCTTGCTATGGTTCTGAACCAATTTGGTAAAACCGTAAAAATAATAAGGTCTGATAATGGTACTGAGTTCAAATCTAATAACATGGTGAAACTCTTGAATGAAAAAGGTATTTTGCAACAAACAACTTGTGTTTATACGCCTGAACAGAATGGGAGAGTTGAAAGGAGGCATAGATACATCCTTAATGTATCACGTGCCTTACTGTTTCATGCAAATCTCCCTGTTGATTTTTGGGAGGAGAGTATTCTTGCTGCTGTTCATATAATTAATAAAACACCTACAAGAGTTCTCCAAGGCAGGTCACCACATGAAGAATTGCATGGAGTTAAACCAGATTATACATACTTGCGCACGTTCGGTTGTCTGTCATTTGCTAATACAAGACTGAAACCAACTGACAAGTTTGCTCCACGTTCGCAACAATGTGTTTTCATCGGATATGCAATAGGGCAGAAAGGTTGGAGATTGTTTGATATAGAAGCGCAACAAAGCTTTGTGTCCAGGGATGTAAAATTTTTTTAAAATATTTTTCCTTTTCGCGAAGCTCCAGTACAATCTGTTTCTGCACCAAATTCTCGTGTGCCTACAGAGCCAAATTACTTTGACGAAGGCCAAATTGTCCATGACGGTTCTGATGCATCAAATGACAGCCCAACGCCTAGTGGATCATGTGTTCCTCTGGACGATAGGGGGAGTGTTTCGCTGAAAGCTACACCAACTAACGAAGTTGCCGCTAGGGAGTCCTCCTTACTAGAAAGAAGTTCGAGTTCTAGTGATGCATCAACCCAACAGCAGTTGCTGGAAGCAAATTTGCGTCAAACAGTCACACGCCAGCACCGTACCAGGAAGCAGCCATCTTATTTGCAGGATTATGCATGTCAAGTAGCTGAAACACACACTCCTTCATCTCTCCCTACTCAAACCAATGTCACCTCAGGTACTCGGTATCCTATGTGCAATTATCTTAGCCTCACTAACTTTTCTAAGCAACATCAAGATTTTGTTGCAGCTATTGACATAGGTCATGAACCACGTACATTTCAAGATGCTATGAGAGACTCCCGATGGGTGGAAGCCATGAGGGCTGAAATCACAGCCTTAGAAGACAACCATACATGGTGCCTCACGGATTTACCTCCAGGGAAGCGTGCTCTTCCAAGCAAGTGGGTGTTTAAAATAAAATATCATTAATGATGGAACGGTGGAACGGTATAAGGCATGATTGGTGATTGCAGGTAATTATCATATTGCCGGAGAAGATTACAATGAGACTTATGCACCAATGGCAAAGATGGTGAGTGTACGTACATTGCTTGCAGTGGCTGCAACAAGAAAATGGGAGTCGCACCAGCCTGATGTTCATAACGTATTCTTGAATGGAGAAATAAGTGAGGAAGTTTACATGAGATTCCCCCCTGAATTCAGTACTGGGTCTAAGCATAAAGTATGTCGTCTTACAAAGTCATTGTATGGTTTGCGCCTATCACCCCGAAACTGGTTTTCCAAACTCAGCAGTTCGTTAACGGCATATGGATTTGTTCAGTCAAAAGCTGATTACACGCTCTTTACTATGCAAAAAGGGGAGGTGTCTCTTGCACTTTTAGTTTATGTCGACGACATCATCTTAGCAGGTAATAATTCACATGCTTGTCTTGCAGTCAAGGAGTATCTGAATCAGTGTTTTAAAATAAAAGACCTGGGTAGTCTGAAATATTTTTTGGGTATTGAAATTGCCCGCAGCAAGAAAGGAATATTTTTATGTCAGAGTAAGTATGCCCTGGATATTCTTTCTGATTCCGGGCTCAGTGGATGTAAACCAGCGATTTCCCCCATAGAACAAAATCATCGTCTTGCCTTGGATGACGGACCAGTATATGAGAACCCTGAACGGTATAGAAGACTCATTGGTAAGTTGATTTACCTCACTATCACAAGACCCGACCTGAGCTATGTTGTTTATATCCTTTCTCAATTCATGCATTCACCGCGCCTAGCTCATTATGAGGCTGTTCTCCGGGTTATTCGATATGTAAAGAAAGATCCTGGTCAAGGACTTCTCCTCAAATCGGATTGTGACCTAAAAATTCATGCCTATTGTGATTCAGATTGGGCTTCATGTCCTCTTACCAGACGATCTCTCACTGGTTTCTTTATTATGTTGGGTTCTTCACCCGTATCCTGGAAGACCAAGAAACAAGTAACGGTGTCTCGCTCTTCTGCAGAAGCAGAGTATAGATCAATGGCTGCAGCTACAGCAGAGATTGTGTGGCTCAAGTCGTTTCTCACCTCTCTTGGGGTCACTCACTCAAGTCCTATGGATTGTTTTGTGATAACCAAGCTGCTTTACACATTGCAGCGAATCCAGTGTTTCACGAGCGTACCAAGCATATTGAGTTAGATTGCCACTTTGTACGTGAACATATTCTAGCCAAGCATATTACAACAGCTCATGTGCCTTCTCGTTCCCAACTTGCTGATTTGTTTACTAAAGCCTTGGGACAACGCGAGCTTCTTAGTTTTCTTCCCAAGTTGGGCATTTTTCATCCTTACATACTCCAACTTGAGGGGGAGTGTTGGAGATTATATGTAACAGTATATTGTTTGAATTCAATTCTTTGTAACCGTAGGTTTGAATTCTTTGTAATCGTAGGACTGTTTAGATAGAGTATTTATTTGTTTTAGTCTGTTACGTTGTTACCATTTATTGTATGTTCGCCTATTTGAAGGCTACCAATGAATGAGATAAACACACAGTTGAAATATCAAGTTTATCTCTTGTGAATCTACTGACATAAAACCTACTTGTGTGCTAAAGTTTTAATTCAATTAGATCCATTTTTACTTTATGATGAAACTAGCAAATTATGTTCTTATTCTTAATCCCTGTGGGTAAATAAGAATTATAATTTACTATAACATCCTAATTAATTTCAATCAATGTCATATACTTTATGTGGTCTAAACAATTCTTAATATATAATTTAAATAATTAAGGGGTGTTGTGGCTAATCCTTAATTAATTAAATTATACAGACCAATTGACATTAATTAATTTTCAACTCCAAATTATTGCTCCAAACCATATGCAATTAAATGTCAAAATATTTATCTCAATATTGTATGTATATGACAACATAAATTAATACATATACTCAAAACATAAGAATACATGACATAAAGCTGATCTAATCTAATTCATAGGGTGCATAAGTATTACCCTTCAATCATGGGTTTAGTTCCAATTATACCCATTTACCATCATCTTGCTATATGCAAATTTATTGCCAAATTGTACAATAATTTTACTCCTTTTTATTCAATAATATGATGCAGTAACATCAACTCGAGTAAATATTACCTCTTGTATGTTAAGCCATAATTAAAAATCTCAATTCATGCTTATGAGTTATGACCAACGATGTAAGCCTGATAGAAGCATCTTATATGCCTCCACTGTGTAACAGTAGTCAAGCATTATGAGCAAATCATCTTAATATTACATATATTAAGAGACATAAATGAGTACATCTAATGACAGATTAATAAATATTCATGTGAAAGCTTAGTTGGCAAAAGACTACCCTTTGTAGCAATTGGTCATGGGTTCAAATCCCATCTCCCACTACTAGAAAAAATTTGTATAGTGAGGGAATTGCTATGGAAATTCCGTCGCTAATTTCATCCTCGCTAATACTTTCCGTCGCAAATTCCCACGCAAACGATTATGCGAGGGAATTTGCAAGGGAAAGTAGTAGCGAGGATGAAATTAGCGAGGGAAACAGGTTTTTTTCTAGTAGTGTCCTGCATCCTTTTGCTTTATTTGAACTTTAATTTTCAGGCCACAAACAAGTCACGTGAATCACTGTAAAAGCAAATCACATACAAACAAATTGCATGCAATCAGCCCACGTGAAAAGCGCATCACTTTAAATACATTGCAGAGAATAAATTGAAATCTAAATGATCCAAATGAAACCCAACAAAATTGGGAGTGAATCTCTCGTGTGAAAATGTGGTCATATGATCATGTTATTTGATCACAACCACTCATTTAAAAATTATACACTTTTCTCTCTCTTCACTCTCTCTTCACTCATCATCAATGAGTGATTGTGATCAAATAACATGATCACATAACCACTTTTTCAATCCACTCCTAACAAAATTAAAGTGCAGGGAATCTCAACTATTCATGCAGAATTTCACGTGGCAAAAAGCAATATTGACAGCAAGTATGGAAGAGTAGTAGCGATATAAAACAAGGTGAAACTTCACGCTTTCAGAAATAATTCACTCATCTTCAACCTTCCGGTTCTCCACCATATAAAAACTTCAAATATTTTCCAGTCATTTTTGCATCAAAAATTCACAATTTTTATCCAAAATATCCGAAATCTTTTATCCCATATGATTTCCAACTTTAGTTTCATTATAAAGCACTCAAAACATGAATTTTGGAAAATCAAAATATTGCAAAGACAACCACACAAAAGTAGAGCAGAGGTCACATATATGCTTTGATAGCAAATGTAAGTTCTAAACTTATTCTGGATGATCTAATCATGTTTATACACAATAGAAACAATTAGATCAACTGCGTAAAAGTTAAGATCATAAATGCCTCCCGCCATTGCTTCTCTTGTTACTCAAAAGGTTGCTGTAAACACTGATACGAAGTTCTTCAGTGAGACTTCCAAACTCTACTCATCGAGCATAAATGGTGTGGAGCTCTTATGGAGAGTAAGATCATTGACTCAAGAAGCTAAAGATGCACTCTTTTTATAGACTCCTCCATCATAGAGTCTATTTAAGAGTGCTCCGAAGATAAGCTCAATTGATGGCATACAAGAACAGATGGTTGTAGACCAGATACAAAAGTTGGTTAACCACTACAATAAGTAAGCAATTAGTGAATCCATTATCATTAACAGACAATGTAAGTGGACCAATAGACCACACCACCATTTTCATTATGGATTGTGGATCAGCCACTATCATTGTGGATGGTGGACCACAAAAAGTTCTAACAAACTATTCCCTTTAATTTGGATAATTCGATTTGGTTGTTGAGAATAATTTTTGAATTAAAATAAAAAGAAAATTAATTGAAGTAAATATAAAAAATATTCAAGAACGAAAGAATTCGGAATTAAATTTAGAATATAAAAAACGAAAACTGCAGTCAGGAATTATTTCACCTCAAATCCTCCTAGAGTAGTTTAAATTAATTACAATATTAAATTATCTCAGCTATTTCAGACAATTCATCTTCTAAAAATTAGTTGGTTAAATCCTAATGTCTTAGTGACCTTAACCCTTTACTCTAATTAGAATATTAATGTCTTAATAATCTTTCTTAGAATAAGCATTAGACACAATGAATTATGAAGTCTACAACTCAAGCAAGCCTATGTCTAGATCATGCAAGAATTGGTATTTTACCTCTGTCAAGATTAAAATCTCAATATGTTTATTGTGAGCCATCTCAAATCCCTATAAGAGTGATCAATTCATATAAGGATACAGAAATTCATGCAAGGTAAAACACAAATACTGAAATAATTTATTAAAGAAACTAAATTAAACCACAAATAGGATTCACATCGGATCCGTAATCCTAACTATATAAATAAATTTAGCCTAACATGTTCATAAATTCAGAATAAAAAGATGATGAAAAATAAAGAGAGTTTATGATAAAACTTGGTTGATGATCACTGATGAAACTTCAATCTCCTTCTCCTCCTCTGAAATCTAGCTCCAGAATTTCTCCTCCACTTCTACCTTCTGCCTTCGTCCCGAGTTCGCCTTTCTTCTGTCTTCTGAATGTGTAATCTGAATGCTTTGTCGCGTCTATTTAAAGACTTAAAATTGGGCTTTTAGGTTTGGGCCAGCTCGATGAGGAGCTCGCCGAAGCAAGCTGCTCAGCGAACAACTTCTCTTTTCTCACTGTTGTGCTCGCTAAAGCGAGCAACAGAGCGAGCTTCTCGCTCACTTTCTCCCTGAAGCGAACAGTAGGGCGAGGACGACCAAATCTTTATTAAATCTTTATTTTCTTGATTTTCTTTATATTTATCTGATGCTAACTGCCTTCTCATCAGATCAGATCTTATCAGTGATTTGTTCTTCTAGCGTGAAACAACCTGAAACAATAATAAAGATTAGAATCTTATATAGTTGTTGGCATTTTAATATTCTTTAAGATTTTATTAATTAACACTATATTTTTAATCATATTAATTATTATTTGAATTATTTTGACATTAAAAAATAGTGTCTTTGACACTTATCAATTGGAAACTTTGAAGTTTTGAGAGATGGCTAGGAATGAAAGCATAAGCCAAAGTGAAGCAAAGGAACTGGTGGGTGGTGGCTGTGAAGGAGAAACCACAATCGAGCACGACATGGGTTCTGTTTGATTCTGATAGACAATGTTCTATTGTGGAAATGGACAAGCATGGCATCATGGATCTTGCTCAGATTCATTATCGTGATCTTCGAATTCTGGATCCTCTACTTTCATCGGCTACTCTTGGTCGAGAAAAGGCTATTCTGCTTAACTTGGAGGTGCATGAAATTTTCATTTTGACTTTGACTGCTACCACACTGAATCTATTAAAGATATTTAGTGTAAACTAATCATACTATTATTATTGTTATTTTATATTTATTTATTTTTTGTATTTAATTTGATTTATAATTTAAGGATTCAAATCTTATGATTAAAATCATACTATACATATTACATATTATTATATAATATTATTCTGATATGTATGCCAAATCATTTGTTTAAAAAATAGATGGCCTGAAGAAGTTTTAAAAAGCAACTACTAATTATAATTATTTTTTATTTTTTATTAATTATTTAAAATTTCACACAATTCCAACCAAAGCCAAAATTTCACATAATTAGCTTTGATTTTGTATAATTTTGGGATAAATTTTACATTTAGTCTAGTTGTTACAGAAATTTAAGAGGTTAATTTGTTTCTCTAAAGTTTGAAAGACGATGAACACCGATTTAATTTGAATTTAATCATATATTAATAAAATTAGTTAAATAAAAACAATATATTTCAAATTGTATTTATTTAAAACAAAATTATATATCCATCGATTTATCAATTATCTGATTATTTTTTGTTTTAAAGTATTTTTATATTCTCTCACGACAAAATTATATAATTAAACTGTCACACAACTGACATTTTTTCTTTTTTATAACGTAATTTGCTCATATAACATTAAAGGATTCAATACTATATACATTCGTTCCTAAAGTGACATCATTTTAGGTTGAAAAATTAAAAATATATAATAAAAAATACTATTATAACTCTGAAATAAATTATAATTACAAAAATATCTTAATTTCCGTCTCAAAACGACGTCGTTTTGAGCTCAATATAGATAAATTATCTACATTGGTAGAAAAATCGAACCCAACATTAAATTCCGTTGAAATTGTGTTTATTTTAATTATTTCCTGTGCCTTTACGTGATTAAACTTTCCACCTTTAACTCTTGATTCTGTTTTTCTTTTCTTTTCTTTTTTGGAAATATTGTAATATGTTCATTGTTTCGCAATTAATCCGATTCGGGACGGGTCCAAGATTAAGACTTTAAACCCCTCACAAAAGTAGTAATGAGAATATTCGAACACATGCTCTCACACCCACCTGCTTAGCTCTCATGCGCTAACTGAGCTACCACCATATATTTTGTGTTTTGTTTTTCTTATCTTCCCTTTGCAGCACATCAAAGCGATTATCACAGCTGCAGAGGTTAGCCAATTAAATTTATTTGTATTTATGAACTTGTAGTACTCTTGTTGCATTTGACTAGAATAATAAAATAGTAATTAAATTATTGAAGTCTTTTAACCTTAGTGTTAAATTAAACAAGCCTGCGAAATTGGGGTTGGTGATTTTCTTGCTGAAGTTGACAACAGAATTTGTCTTCCAAAGGAGTAAAGTAAGTTACATATCAGGATAGGGTAGCAATGGGTGTTGTCCAATATCTCTGAGGATCGTAATTGGTCCAATTTGCCATCATGGCCTCTTCTGTTTGGTATCATTTCCTGTTTCATTTGGCAAGCTAGGAATAAGAAAATTTTTCAGGGATCTTCTGTTCCTGCTTATGGCACTTTTAGAGCTGCTATGGTCTATGGTGAAGATTTTTCTTGGTCAGAAAACACGCTTCGGGTTGCTGGTCTTGAGACTAACTCGAATAAAGAGAAATTAGTTTCTTGGGTTTTTCCTTCGGACCCTTGGGTTAAGCTCAATGTGGATGGGTCAAGTATGAATAATGGAGAAGCTTCTGCTTGTGGGGGTGTATTTAGGAATGCTAGTGGAAGGTGGCTTGTTGGCTTTTGTAAAAATCTTGGCTGTGGTAATGTTTTGTTAGCAGAACTTTGGGGTTGTCTCCTTGGGCTTGAAATTGCATGGAGGAAAGGTTTCCGTTTTGTCTGGCTTGAAGGTGATTCCTTAGTAGCCCAGTTTTTCATAAGAGAAGGGTGCATCTCTCATCATCCAGCCTCTAACTTGGTCTTGCGCATAAGGAATATGCTGGATTGGAATTGGAGGGTTAGAATTTCCCATATTCATAGGGAAGGGAATGGGGTTGCCGATTGGATGGCCTCTTTTGCCTACTCCTTTGATTGGTCTTTACAAGAGTTTGACTCGCCTCCTTCTGGTTGTCGTGACAAACTTGAAAGGGACTATGTAGGAGTAGTTTGGTCTAGGAGGTGTTCCTAGTTTCTTTTTTTTGTTTTTCTGTTTCCTGTTTGCTTTTCAAAAAAAAGATTGGTTCAAGGAACGTTACTATGTAGGTTTACATATTTTTTTAAAAATTCAAATAGGTTTAGGTAATTTAAAAAATGGTTTAAAGTTTCTTATGTTATATAATAGGGAGAGGAGTTGTTGAGTTAAATGATTTATCAAGGGCCTACAACCAAACATATATCAAGTCAGACTTGACCTATTATATTTAGTAAAATAAAATAGGCTAACGCCTTAAAAAAAATCTATTTCGAAAGTAAACCAGACCTTCTTTAATAAGGGCTGGTCTATAAATCTACAGACTTATCTATATCATATTATTTATTTTAATTTAAAATAAATAAATCTATTATTAAATAATTTTGAATAATAAAGTAGTATTATTTTAATTATTTTTTTAATTATCGATTGTCTAATAGATTTAAACAGACAAACAAACTTAGGCCATATTTTATAGATTTTAAATATAAACCAGGTCAGAGTTACAATTTGGCTTACACTAGGCTAACTGATCAAACTATGCTTAAAATATTTTTTATAGGCTTAACTTATTTAAGCCAAAATCTATCACAACGCAGTCCATTTACACCCCTACTAATAGGGATACATGGTTTAAAATCTACCCATTATAATGATAAGACTAGAGTAACTAGTGAGCCGTTTTGATCTGTACACCTTCTCTTATCTTGATGACTTAAGGGACACAGTCTCATTTAAGGACCTAAATGTTTTTAGGTAAAGTGGCACATGAATTAGTTATGTGAATTTTTTGTATCAATCTCTTTTTTCACATTTATTAAATATGTGAGGTCCAATTATAATTTATCATCATTAATAAAAAGAGAGATAGATACAGATATTTAACATGAGCACTCTCTTATGAAATTTGAACATAAAATGATTCATTCCTGTTTACAAGCTACTTTTTTTTATAAACAAAAGGGCTAGAAGCCTAAAGGAAAAAATAAAAAGGAATATAAACAACCAAAACTACCCAGGAAAAGAAACAATATGTTCCCTCCCAACAGACACAAGATCGCCCAAATATAGCAGATGGACACCACTTAGGGGTTCAACAAAAAATCTCTGATCATCCTGCTCAGGAAATTCAAGTAAATAATTGGCCAACCAATATACACATGTTTCTTTCCTTAAAAGTATGTTGTAAACGAACCTGCCAATTTCGATTCAACCATGTCCGTATACAAGAGAGCAACTGCACCTCACGGACTGCTACACCACATTTGGTGAGGCCAGTGATTGCCAAAAGGGAATCAATTTCCAAAATGATTCTTCTATATCCATCATTCCAAGCCTTCTCTAATCCTCGCAAAATACCCCAAAGTTCAGCTTTAAAAGCAGAACAAATGCCTAATCTGTAAGCAAATCCCCCCAACCATTTACCTTGAGGGTGTGTTTGGTACAAGAGAAATTTTTTGGTGACCGGGAATCATGATTAATGGGAATACAGTAGAAATTGAGTTTACTTGGAATCTTACGAAAGAGGTGTTTGGTTCGCCAAAATATTACCGGAAATATTGGATAAAAATTACTGATTCCATATTTGGTTTAGAACGAAATATGACTTGGAATATGAGGTTATTTTACAAAAATAACCCCAAACTATTTTTACTTTTGTAATTGATAGATTGGATCTAGATTTTTATGTGTATTGGGGTATTTTTGTCTCAAAATTTATTGTTGTGTTTTCTCTTTACTTGGTATTCTGATTGGTATTCCGAATTACCATATTATTTTTGGTAATCTGAATAGTGACTTTTCTTTATAAATCAAATTACCGGTAATCCTTGGATATCCGGGAATCGTAATTTATTCCTTCTACCAAACGTGGTAATTACATTTACCAAAGAAGGATTACCGGTAATCCTCTTCAAAAACTTGAAACAAACACCCCCTGAGAGTCCCGAGTTACACCCCCACAGGCTACCCAACAAGGATTACCACGAGCAGCCCCATTAGTATTAACCTTCACGAAACCAGTGTAAGAACCACACCGTTAATTAAGGAAGTTAATTAATTAATTATGTGAAATTAGGAAATGATTCCATAATTGACCCTAATAATTATGAGAAGGCTTAAATAATTATAGGAAGTAATTAATAATGCTGAAAGTCACTTTTCTGACGAAAAGTGCAGATACCGGTTCTGCTACTCGGAATAAATGCGTACCGACGAAGTATCCCGAAAAATTATAAAAAGTGTGTATATGTCACTAGAATAATAATAGGACTTGTAAAACAAGTTTCAAGTTAAAATAATGAGAACTGGTGCAAGAACTAATACTGGCTATGGAAAAGCGCGTACCAGAAAGGTGCTACGAAAAATAAAATAAAAATATGATAAATCTTGGAAAAATGTCTAGGTTCAGAATCCCAAATTTGAGATTAAAATGCTAAGCGTAACTATTATTGTTAATACTGTGTGATTAATTAAGTGGACCTATTTATATATTAGGGCACAATGCCCTAGGTCAGAATTCAAACACTCCCACGTAGAGTTGCTGGTGCTATTTGGAGCTACCACCCTTCATTAGACTATTCCATTGCTTTCTTCTCTTGAAACCAACCAAGTCTTAGCCTTTTCTCTTGATTCTTCCTCTTCCATCTTGTGTGTGTAAGAACCCACACCGTTAATTAAGGAAGTTAATTAATTAATTATGAGAAATTAGGAAATAATTTCATAATTGACCCTCATAACGTAAGAACCTGCACCGTTAATTAAGGAAGTTAATTAATTAATTATGAGAAATTAGGAAATAATTCCATAATTGACCCTAATAATTATTATGAGGCTTAGATAATTATAGTAAGTGAGTAAGAATGCTGAAAGTCGCTTTTCGGGCGAAAAGTGCAGATACCGATTCTGCTACTCGGTATAAATGCATATCGATGAAGTATTCTGGAAAATTATAAAAAGTGTGTATATGTCACTAGAATAATATATAGGACTTGTAAAACAAGTTTCAAATTAAAATAATGAGAACTGGTGCCAGAATCTGATACTGGCTATGGAAAAGCGCCTACCGGAAAGGTGCTGCGAAAAATAAAATAAAAATATGATAAATTTTAGAAAAATGAGTAGGTTTAGAGTCCTAAGTTTGGGATTAAAATGATAAGCGTAGCTATTAATGCTAATACTGTGTGATTAAGACTTAAGTGGCTTTATATATGATTGGCACATGATCCTAGGGTAATTCTTTGTGCTTTATGCGTAAGTTTCTGACCTCTTCAGCAGCTGAGTGTCTCTCTTCTTGTCACCTTCACCTTCCCTCAATCTCTTGAGCCAAATGTGTCATTTTTACTCTTGGTTTCTCTACCAAAACACCATTGCCTTGTGTGAGTTGGTCTTGTGAGGTTATGGGTGGCTTCTTTGCTGAGTTTAGGTCTCTGTTTTGTTGAGCTTTGGGGCTAAGTTCATAACTTGGTTGAGAGAGCCCTTGTCTTGTCTTGTTGATACTCCAAGGAGCAACCTTTGTGAAGAAAGGAGCCATCTTGAAGCTCATTTTCGTGCACTTGGTAGTCAGCACTTTGGGAGCTGCATAGTAAGCTCCAAGAGTCTTCCTTGTTCTGTTTTGAACCTTGGGTGAGTGTCACCAACCTTGATCTTGAGTTTTCTTGGTGTAAAGGTGAATTCTTGGCATGCTAATGAGTTAAACAAGTATGTAATCTGTATATGAACTTAAAAGAGGATAAAAATGCATGCTTTAACATTGGATTGGGTTAAAAAACCAACCTTTGGAGTGATATCTCGTGAAATGCAGAAACTACATTCTGTCGCGAAATATCCGAATATGTATATCCGGATATTGATATCCGGATATGGTATCTGTGATATCCGGATATTGATATCCGGATATGGGCTCTGTAATATCCGGATATTGATATCCGGATATGTCCCCGAGGAATATCCGGATATTCTGGGTTTTCAAGTACAGTGAAGGCACTGTTCATACAGAACTGATCTATGGGTTTGTGGACCCTAGATTGAGGAATTTGAACTTCTGTAATGATTAAGTTAAGTCAGAATCAAGGGATTAAGGGCTTGTGGCTTTGTGAGAAGCCTTAAGACGTAAAACGTAAAAGAGAAACGATGTCTTTATGTTTATGCTTATAAGCTATGTTTATTGATATAATTGCTGATCCAAATCAGATTCTGATTCTGCTGTGTTTGGACTTTGAGCATTGGTTGGACTCTTGGCTTGAATTGTTATCTTGCAAGGTAAGCTTTCGTATCCTCGGTTTAGCCATTGTTGGTTCCACCATTTCCCATGGGGGGATGATTGTATGCATAATGTGTTTTCATGTACTGTTTTATGGAAATGCTAATGAGCTGTTAAGTGCAATTGCTTATGATATGTATGTGGTGTTACACCTACAGGAGGCCAAGAGGTGGTCCTGTGGGTGGGTGCAGCAATGGCTAGTACCGTGTGGGTTTAGATGGATTCCTACACTTCTCTGATCAGTAGAATAGTTATAACACACGTGACATGATTATATGCTGCATTGCACTATTTTGAGAACTTATACTATTAAACTGCCTTTTGAACTCATATTGCACATGTAAGTGAGCTTGGGGTGGAAAATCCTTGAGGACCCCTTGTCTTACTGAGATTTTTTTTGAGATCTCACCCCACGTTTGGGGCACTATTTTCAGGTTCAGGTAATGCGGGGTTTGAGACCTTTAGCGGCAGGAGGCCGGAGCTTAGCTGATATTACTGCTTTTATGATGATTATGCGTGGATGTTGGATATGTCTGTTGTTATTTTCCTGTTAACTTTATGACTATGTTGTTGTTTAGACTCTGTTGGATGTGTCGTTATTTGGTGAGCATGGGGATTGTCCATGCCACATTGACTGAGTATGTCTTAGTTTAGATTTGAGCTGTAATAATTTACTAGGATTATGTCCGGACTACGTGTTGTAGTTCCGTGATTTTAGATACTCACAGTTATTTATATATGAGGTATTTCAGTTAGCTGTCTTTTTGTAACTACATACAGGCGGTGTTTTTATGAAAAATGATTTAATAATCAATTTGGTAATGATAATGACATCATAATTGAAAGTAAAAAGTTATTCCGCATTTTTAAATTAAGCGTGGCTTAATACGATGACATGTTAACAAACCGGGTATACACAGGGTGTTACATTTTATGGTATCAGAGCAAAGGTTCTAGGGAAAAGCCTGTATGTATTGCAATAACTAGGATGCTTTGTTGTGTCTGTTTTGTGTGTTGCTTCGTTGAGTTTTATTATGATGATGCATATGTGATCACATTGTGTGGGCCTGATCAACTCATAATTTGTGTAACTTGTGCAGAGTCATGGTAAGACCCGGGAGAACTCGCGAGACTACTGAGGATCAACCCGATCCTATCCTGACTGCATTGGCTGAGATGCAGGTGGCTAGATTAGCCGACCAAGAGGCCACTAGATTGGCCAACGTGGCAATGATGGACGCCGTCCGCGAGGCGAACCGTAGGGCCGCGGTAGAGGTTCGCGAGGTGAACCGAAGGACCACTAAGGATGTCCTCGAGGCGAACAGGATGACAAACATGACCATGATGAGGGTCATGTTAGAGGAGATGAGGGCTGGACCTGCTGTTGGTCAGTTTCCTCCGCCACCACCGCCACCGCCACCACCGCAACCGCCTCCACCTAGTCTGCAGGAGGAGAGCCAGAGCCATGTTGAGGGCACTGGTCATACTACTGGGGTGATGGAGCCTTATGTGGGGCCTGCGGAGGATCGCGATACTATAGATCGCCGGCTGAATGCTTTTCGCAAGCACAAGCCACCTTCCTTGGACGAGTCACTTGATCCCATTGCTGCTGCTAGATGGCTGCATGCATTGGACAAGATCTTCCGGGTCATGCAGTGTACGGACCCGCAGAAGCTGATGTTCGCCACACACATGCTGGAGGGCGATGCACACGAGTGGTGGATGAACACCTCTCAGGCTTATGAGATGCAGGGTCATGTTATGACATGGCCATTCTTCGAGGACTGCTTTTTGGGCAGATACTTCCCTTACGATACACAGGAGAGGAAGCAGGGGAGTTTGATAGATTGATTTAGGGCTCGATGTCTGTTGACGAGTACTTGGCCAAGTTTAATGAACTTGTGAAGTTTGCCCTCTTTCGGATGGCGGTACCCACTCTGACCTTTTTGGCTGCTAAGTTCCGCAGAGGACTTAGTGAGGTGATTGCTGAGCATATTACTTCGGTACACTGGTGCAGCAGTGTAAGGACATCGAGGATGTCTGTATCATGAGTAAGGCCAAGAGGGCTAAGATTGCTTATGTGAAGGGAACTGGTAGTTCCACTTCCTGGAAGGACAGGAAGTTTGCTGGTCAGGGCAAAGGAAAGCAGTTGGCGGCTAGGCAAGCGCCAAATCAGTTCAAGAGGACTACGACTCAAGGGATTACAGCGAGACCTCCTCCTCCCAGATGCTCGGGATGTGGGAAGGTTCATTTGGGGCCGTGTGCTACCGGCCAGACTATATGCTTTCAGTGTGGCAAGGAGGGCCACTATGCTAGAGATTTTTCATCGACGGCGGCGAGAGCTGCAGCAATTCGTGCAGTTCCATTACAGATGGTTCCCTTTCCACCTACAGCGGCACCAGATGTGCCACCTGCCACGGGGTGAGTTTATACTTTAGATCGGCAGCAGTCGGACCGAGCTCCGAACCTTGTCAGAGGTACTGTTTCCATTAGTGTATCTTCTGTTGATGTATTGTTTGACTCCGAGGCTACATATTTTTTTATTGCTACCCCGATTACTGTGGGGCTTGAGTTGCCCATGTCTGTGCTTTCTCCACCGTTGCGGGTGACCACCGCCACTGGAGAAATGTGTGATTCTACCACTGTTCATCGCGATGTAGCGTTTCAGTGGGATGGCCGTGAGTTCTCGGTAGATCTGATAGGGTTGCCGATGGCCAATTTGGAGATTATTCTGGGCATGGATTGGTTGTCCAAAAATTGTGCATTGATTGATTGCTGTACCAAGTGAGTGGTGATGTCTCCGGGTGATGCCACAGCCAGTTCCTCGCCATATATTTCATTGCTGCAGACTAGGAGAACCTTGAGAGCAGGGGCATTTGGATATGTCATGTTGGGAGGTTTAGTGAGTGGGTCACAGGAGGATATCACCGGCATTCCTGTGGTGAGGGAATTCCTTGAGGTATTTCCTGAGGACATTCCTGAGTTTCCGCCGCAGAGGGAGATAGAGTTCTCCATTGACTTATTGCCTGGTGTGGGGCCCGTTTCATTGGCTCCATATCGGATGTCGCCACCAGAGTTGGCGGAGCTAAAGAAGCACATTGAGGACCTTGTAGGGAAGGGCTTCATTCGACCGAGTGTGTCTCCATGGGGAGCACCGGTCATTTTTGTGAAAAAGAAAGACGGGACTATGCTATTGTGCATCGACTATAGGCAGTTGAACAAGGTGACAATCAAGAACAAGTATCCCCTTCCGCGCATTGATGATATGTTGGATCAACTGAAGGGTGCTTGTGTGTATTCGAAGATCGATCTCTGATCCGAATACCATCAGATTCGGGTGAAATCAAAGGATGTCTCGAAGACCGCATTTCGTTCGAGATACAGTCACTTTGAGTATTTGGTGATTCCGTTTGGATTCACCAATGCACCCGCAGTGTTCATGGACTACATGAACACGAATTTCCAGCCGTACCTGGATCAGTTTATGATCATCTTCATTGACGACATATTGATTTACTTCAAGACTGAGGAGGAACATGCGGAGAACTTGAGGATTGTCTTGCAAGTGCTAAAGGAGAAAAGGCTTTATGCTAACCCTTTGAAATGTGAGTTATAGCTCAAGTCTGTGAAGTTTCTTGGGCATGTGATTTCTGCAGAAGGAGTTGCTGTAGATCCTAACAAGATTAAGGCCGTGTTAGATTGGGAGAGGCCCAAGACGGTAACTGAAGTGAGGAGCTTTCTGGGTTTGGCAGGGTACTATCGGAGGTTCATCAAGGGATTTTCCATGCTGGTTCTGCCAATGACTCGCCTTACCCGGAAGGAGACTCCATTTGTGTGGACTCTCGAGTGTGAGAAATGTTTTCAGGAGTTAAAGGAGAGACTGACTACCGCACATGTGTTGGTCCTTCCTGATCCTGCTGAGGAAGTCGAGCTTTACACCGACGCCTCTGGAAAGGGGCTCGGATGTGTGTTGATGCAGTTGGGCAAAGTGATTGCCTATGCTTCGAGGCAGTTGAAGCCTCATGAGGAGAACAACCCGACTCATGATTTGGAGTTGGCTACTATTGTGTTTGCTTTCAAGATTTGGAGGCATTACCTGTTTGGTATGAAATTTGCGGTGTTCAGTGATCATAAGAGCTTGAAGTATCTGTTTGATCAGAAGGAGCTGAACATAAGGCAGAGAAGATAGATGAAGTATCTGAAGGACTACATCTTTGAGTTGAAGTACCATCCTGGCAAGGCCAATGTGGTAGCTGATGCTTTGAGTCAGAAATCCGTGAGTCTATCCAGTTTGACCATGGGTGACTATGACATCATTGAGCAGTTTTGAGATCTGACGGGGTCCTCTTTGTTTTGAGGTGCACTTCTCGAAATGGAGACCGTGCCAGTTGAGAACGAGCTCAAGGAGAAGATTAAAGAGGCGCAAGTGCAGAGGGAATGCCTAGATTATCTGAAGAACCAGGACGGTGTGTCTTAGAATGAGGATGGACTGTTGACCTTTCAGAAGATGATTGTGGTTCATCGAGGTCCTTTGACTGTTGAGGTGATGACAGAGGCTCATAAGGGCAAGTTTACTGTCCACCCTGGTGCTACAAAGATGTATCAGGATTTGAAGAGGAATTATTGGTGGCCGGGCATGAAGAAGGACATAGCTGTGTTTGTGTCTAAGTGCCTGATTTTCCTGAAGGTGAAGATAGAACATCAGAAGCCGTCTAGTAATCTTCAACCTCTTGAGATTCCGGAATGGAAATGGGATAGCATTTCCATGGACTTCGTGGTGGGATTGCCGAAAACTCAGGCTGGTTATGACTCTATCTGGGTCATTGTGGACAGATTGACCAAGTCTGCCCACTTTCTTCCGGTGAAGGTGAGCTTCACTACTGAGCAGTTGGCCAGACTTTATGTTTGCAAGATTGTGAGACTTCACGGGGTGCCCGAGAGTATCATTAGTGATAGGGACCCGAAGTTCACATCTCGGTTCTGGGAGGCGCTGCAGGAGGCTTTTGGTATGCAGTTGAGACTGAGTACAACCTATCACCCTCAGACTGAGCGGACCATCCAGACATTGGAGGACATGTTGAGGGCTTGCACTTTGGAGCAGGGTTCAGCATGGGATAATACCTGCCATTGGTTGAATTTTCGTACAACAACAGTTTCCATGCTAGCCTGGGCATGGCACCCTACGAGGCGTTGTATGGTAGGAGGTGTTGGACTCCTACCTGCTAGTCTGAGGTTGGAGACAAGGAGCTGTTTGGGTTGGACTTTGTCCAAGATACTACCTTGCAGATCAAGTTGATCAGGGAAAAGTTGAAGCAGACGCAGAATCGTCAGAAGAGTTACTACGATGTGCGGCATCGTCCACTGGAGTTCAGTGAGGGTGAGCACGTGTTTGTGAGACTTTCACCTGTTATCGGTGTTGGTCGTGCACTCGGAGTAAGGAAGCTGAGCCCGCAATTTATTGGGCCTTATCAGATCCTTGGTAGGGTAGGACCTGTTGCCTACCGGCTTGCCTTGCCTCCGAACTTGGCCAACATCCACGACGTGTTTCACATGTCTCAGCTTCGGAAATATGTAGCGGATCCTTTGTACGTAGTGCAACCGGATGATGTGGAGGTTCGGGAGAACCTAAAGACTCCCGTCGGACCACTCAAGTTTCTCGACCGTGGCGAGAAGTAGCTGAGGAGCAAGATCATTCCGATGGTCAAAGTGCAGTGAACCGGAAGAACTCCTGAGGAGTGCACTTGGGAGCGAGAGCACGAGCTTCTCCGGCAGTATCCCGGCTTCCGAGACAGGTATGTTTTCGATTTTGAGGACGGAATCCTTAAAAAGGTGGGGTGAATGTAAGAACCTGCACCGTTAATTAAGGAAGTTAATTAATTAATTATGAAAAATTAGGAAATAATTCCATAATTGACCCTAATAATTATTATGAGGCTTAGATAGTTATAGTAAGTGAGTAAGAATGCTGAAAGTCGATTTTCGAACGAAAAGTGTAGATACCGGTTCTGCTACTCGGTATAAATGCGTACCGATGAAGTATCCCAAAAAATTATAAAAAGTGTGTATATGTCTCTAGAATAATATATAGGACTTGTAAAACAAGTTTCAAGTTAAAATAATGAGAACTGGTACCAGAATCTGATACTGGCTATGGAAAAGCGCGTACCGGAAAGGTGCTGCGAAAAATAAAATAAAAATATGATAAATCTTAGAAAAATGAGTAGGTTCAGATTCTTAAGTTTGGGATTAAAATGATAAGCGTAGCTATTAATGCTAGTACTGTGTGTTTAAGACTTAATTGGCTTTATATATGATTGGCACATGATCCTAGGGTAATTCTTTGTGCCTTATGCGTGAGTTTCTGACCTCTCCAGTAGCTGAGTGTCTCTGTTCTTGTCACCTTCACCTTCCCTCACTCTTTTGAGCCAAAGGTGCCATATTTACTCTTGGTTTCTCTACCAAAACACTATTGCCTTGTGTGAGTTGGTCTTGTGAGGTTATGGGTGGCTTCTTTGCTGAGTTTAGGTCTCTGTTTTGTTGAGCTTTGGGGCTGAGTTCATAACTTGGTTGAGAGAGCCCTTGTCTTGTCTTGTTGATACTCCAAGGTGCAACCTTTGTGAAGAAAGGAGCCATCTTGAAGCTCATTTTCGTGCACTTGGTAGTCAGCACTTTGGGAGCTGCATAGTGAGCTCCAAGAGTCTTCCTTGTTCTGTTTTGAACCTTGGGTGAGTGTCACCAACCTTGATCTTGAGTTTTCTTGGTGTAAAGGTGAATTCTTGGCATGTTAATGAGTTAAACAAGTATGTAATATGTATATGAACTTAAAAGAGGATAAAAATGCATGCTTTAACATTGGATTGGGTTAAAAACCCAACCTTTGGACTACTATCTCGCGAAATGCAGAAACTGCATTTTGTCGCGAAATATCTAGATATGTATATCCGGATATTGATATCCGAATAAGGTATATGTGATATCCGAATATTGATATCCGGATATGGGCTCTGTAATATCCGGATATTGATATCCGGATATTCTGGGTTTTCGAGTACATTGAAGGCACTGTTCATACAGAACTGGTCTATGGGCTTGTAGACCCTAGATTGAGGAATTTGAACTTCTGTAATGATCAAGTTAAGTCAGAATCAAGGGATTAAGGGCTTGTGGCTTTGTGAGAAACCTTAAGACATAAAACATAAAAGAGAAACACTGTCTTTATGTTTATGCTTATGAGCTATGTTTATTGATTTAATTACTGGTCCAAATCAGATTGTGATTCTGCTGTGTTTGGACTTTGAGCATTAGTTGGACTCTTGGCTTGGATTGTTATCTTGCAAGGTAAGCTTTCGTGTCCTCGGTTTAGCCATTGTTGGTTCCATCATTTCCCATGGGGGGATGGTTGTATGCATGATGTGTTCTCATGTACTGTTTTATGGAAATGCTAATGAGTTGTTAAGTGCAATTGCTTATGATATGTATGTGGTGTTACGCCTACATGAGGCAAAGAGGTGGTCCTGTGGGTGGGTGCAACAATGGCTAGTACTGTGTGGGTTTAGATGGATTCCTACACTTCTCTGATCAGTAGAATAGTTATAACACACATGACATGATTATATGCTGCATTGCACTATTTTGAGAACTTATACCATTAAACTGCATTTTGAACTCATATTGCACATGTAAGTGAGCTTGGGGTGGAAGATCCTTGAGGACCCCTTGTCTTACTGAGATTTTTTTTTTGAGATCTCACCCCACGTTTGGGGCACCATTTTCAGGTTCAGGTAATGTGGGGTTTGAGACCTCTAGCGGCAGGAGGCCGGAGCTTAGCTGATATTACTGCTTTTATGATGATTATGCGTGGATGCTGGATATGTCTGTTGTTATTTTGCTGTTAGCTTTATGACTATGTTGTTGTTTAGAATCTGTTGGCTGTGTCGTTATTTGGTGAGCATGGGGATTGTCCATGCCACATTGACTGAGTATGTCTTAGTTTAGATTTGAGCTGTAATAATTTATTAGGATTATGTCCGGACTACGTGTTGTAGTTCCGTGATTTTAGATACTCACAGTTATTTATATATGAGGTATTTCAGTTAGCTGTCTTTTTGCAACTACATACAAGCGGTGTTTTTATGAAAAGTGATTTAGTAATGAACTTGGTAATGATAATGACGTCGTAATTGAAAGTAAAAAGTTATTCCGTATTTTTAAATTAAGCGTGGCTTAATACGATGACATGTTAACAAACCGGGTATACACGAGGTGTTACAGTGTGCACTTGAGAGTATACATTGTGAGGGAGAAAGGCACCTTCTTGCTGAGTGTAGCTTCTGAGTTGTGTTGCTTGGGGCTAAGTTTGTGAACTACCTTGGTGGAGGCTTTGTTCATGTCTTTTGAGGTGCCAAGAAGTGATCATTTGGCTTAAAACACCGAGCTTGGTGGTCAAATTCATGTCTTTTCATAGTCAGAACCTTGGTGCTGTGTAAAGGACCTTTTTTGTGTCTCATTTTCGGAGTTTTGGAGCCTTAGAGGTATTCATGATCACCTCTTTATCATTTTGATGATTTAATCTTGTTTAATCGGTTAAAAAATAAAACTTGGATCATTTAAGTAAAGGAATGTGTTTCTGAGTTCTTAAAATGTTATTGAATATCTGTTTATAGAGTCATTGAACTCTATATCACGTTTGGACCCTTAAAATTGGGATTATGCAGTTGTCTGTTCGAATTTCTACATTCTGTTGGAGAAGTATTCGAATACTTTTCGTGTAGTATTCGAATACTTGTCCTCTGGTAGTCGAATACTCCTTGCTGGAGTACTGAGATACTTTTCTGGGAAGAAAAGTATTCGGATACCCTTGAAGAAGTATTCGAATACTGGAAAGTATTCGAATACAGGGAGTTTTGGTATTCGGATACTGTGGTATTCGGATACTTGGGGTGTTGGTATTCGAATACCTTGTGGAATTCAAATACTGGAGTGAAAGTAATTGAATACTTTCTAGAGAGCTAGAGTATTCGAATACTAATCGTGTAGTATTCGAATACCTCCTGCAGAAACAGCATGAAATGAGTTAAAATGAGTAAGAAAGTCTTAATCACTTAATGTAATCTTGAGCAATGATTATTGATGATTAATTATTGTATAAACAGATTGTTATTGTGCTGTTTGTGGGCCTTGAGCTTGTGTGGACTCTTGGCTTGGATTGTTAGCTTGCAAGGTAAGCTTTCGTGTCCTCGGTTTAGCCATTGTGTGGTTCCACCATACCTCATGGAGGAATGGTTTATATGCATGCTGTGTTTACATGCTTTGATAATTGAAAATGCTGTTGAGCTTTATGTGCAAGGGCTTTTAATTTGTATGTGTTGTTTCCACTTAGACGGTTAGTGTAACACCCTGTATATATCCGGTTTGTTATCATATCATCGTATTAAGCCACGCTTAATTTAAAAATGCGGAATATATTTTTCTTTTCAATTATGACGTCATTATCATTAACCAAGTTGAATTACTTAATTCATTTCGTAAAACATCGCCTGTATGTAAATTGAAAAAGACAACTAACTGAAATACCTCATAACATAGATGTGAGTCTCTGAGTCACGGATCTACAACACGTAGTCCGGACAATATCCTGATACATTATTATTTACAACTAGAAACAAATAAGCATAAAGTCAAGTCAAAGTGGCATGGACAATCCCCATGCTCACCCAAATAAGGCAACATAGCCAAACAAGGTCTCAACAACAATAGCAATATAATCATAAAGCTAACAGCAAGTAGCAACAAGCATAATCCAGCATCCAAGCATAATCATCATATAAACAGCAATATCAGCTAAGCTCCGGCCTCCTGCCTGTTAGTACATAGGTGTCCTAGAGACAATCAGAGAGTCAGATAGACCCATGTACTTCTTTATTTGTTATGAATATATTTTATGAATAAAATCATTATTTATCTTGTTTCATATTGCTTGTCTCAAATATTGAATATGAGTAACTGGATAAAGCCCTTGGAATGGAACGGGTGTCACATTGAGGATTTGTGATAGGGATCACGATCATGAGGGCTCAATGACACCACACGTCCATTGCCAGAAATATGTTACTTGTAACACCCTGTGTTAACCCGGTTTGTTAACATGTCATCGTATTAAGCCACACTTAATTTAAAAAATGCAGAATATCTTTGTCTTTTCAATTATGACGTCACTATACTTAGCCAAGTTGATTACTTAATCATTTTCATAAAAACATCTCCTGTATGTAATTGCAATTCAACAATAACTAGAATACCTCATATATAAATACTGTGAGTATCTAAAATCACGGAACTACAACACGTTATTTGGACATAATCCTGATACATTATTAATACTCAAATCTAAACTAAGACATAGTCAAATCAATGCGGTATGGAAAATCTCCATGCTCACCAAATAAGGCAACAAAGCCAACAAAGTTTCAACAGCAACAACATAATCATAGCTAATCAACAAATAGCAGCAGACATAATCCAGCATCCAATATAATCAGCATAACAACATATAAATCAACTAAGCTCCGGCCTCCTGCCGCTTGAGGTCTCAACCCCAGCATTACCTGAACCTGAAATGGTGCTCCAAACGTGGGGTGAGATCTCTAAAAAGAAATCTCAGTAAGACAAGGGGTCCTCAATGATCTTCCACCCCAAGCTCACTTACATGTGCAATATAAGTTCAAAAGCAGTTTAACAATATAATTTCCAAAATAGTGCAATGCAGCATATAATCATGACATGTGTGTTAACTATTCTACTGATCAGAGAAGTGTAGGAATCCATAAACCCACACGGTACTAGCCATTCGCTGCACCCACCCACAGGATCGCCCCCTGGCCTCCTGTAGGCGTAACACTATATACATATCATAAACAATTGCACTTAACAGCTCCATAGCATTTCAACAAAATAGTACATGAAAACACATCATGGATACAACCATCCCCCATGGGAAATGGTGGAACCAAACAATGGCTAAACCGAGGACACGAAAGCTTACCTTGTAAGCTAGCTATCCAAACCAAGAGTCCACACAAGCTCAAGGCCCCCAAACAACACAATCACAATTTGTTTAAGCAATAATTAATCATCAATAATCATTACTCAAGATTACACTAAGGGATTAAGGCTTTCTTACTCATTATAACTCATTTCATGCTGTTTCTGCATGAGGTATTCGAATACTCCACGAGTAGTTTTCGAATACTCCAGCTCTCCAGAAAGTATTCGATTACTTCCATTTAAGTATTCGAATACTACCGAGTATCCGAATACTTTTCCCTCCAGTATCCGAATACCATAGTATCTGAATACCAAACCTCACTGTATTCAAATACTTTCCAATATTCGAATACTTCTTCAAAGGTATCCGAATACTTTTCTTCCCAGAAAAGTATTCCAATACTCCTACAAGGAGTATTCGACTACCAGCTTAAAACTACAGTTACAAATCTTTAGCAAAAACTCTAAGATTTTATATGTTAAACTAGACATCTCAAGCTTTCCAACGACATATTTTATGTCTCAATCAGAGTTGTATAAATCCGGTTATGAGTTTTGCAAAGTTCCTACAACAAGCTGAATTTCCAGCAATAGGGTCTCGACTTCAAACATACACTGAGAGAAATCCACTTATCCAATGGATCTGAAAATTTACAGGGTTGTATCTCTATGTTTTAGCTTCACATAGGTTCAAATCTCACTCAATTTAGAGCTATGTAGCTTGAGATATCGTAATTTTACTAAAATAGGTCGCTGCTGTCTCGCGAAGTATTCGATTACTGCATTTTTCCTGGAAGTATTCGCATACTGCCCGAAAAGTATTCGAATACTTCTTCGACAAAATGCAGAAAACTGAGTTTTAAAGTTAAAATCGACCTCCGATGATCCAAACTCGATCTGGAGTCCAAGAACTCCTTAAACAGATGCTTATTAACATGTTATGAACCCAGAAACACATTCCTTTTATCAAATGGTTCAAGTTACAATTTTTAATTGCTTAAACAAGCTAAAACATCAAAATACACAAGGGTGATCGTGGTATACCTTCTAATGTCCAAAACTCCAAAAATGATAGTGGCTAAGAGCACTCAAAACAGCACCAAGCTACGCTTATCATTTTAATCTCAAACTTGAAATTCTGAACCTACTCATCTTTCTAAGATTTTTCATATTTTTATTTTATTTTTCGCAGCACCTTTTCGGTACACGCTTTTTCATAGCCAGTATCAGTTCTGGCACCAGTTCTCATTATTTTAACTTGAAACTTGTTTTACAAGTCCTATATATTATTCTAGGAATATTCATGCACTTATTATAATTTTCTGGGATACTTCATCGATACGCATTTATACCAAGTAGCAGAACCGATATCTGTACTTTTCGTCAGAAAAGCGACTTTCAGCATTATTACTCACATACTATAATTATTAAAACCTCATAATAATTATTAGGGTCAATTATGGAATTATCTCATAATTATCTAATTAATTTCCTTAATTAGCGGTACGGGTTCTTACATTCCTAGTCTAGAGATACCGATAATGGGCATTGGTGATCTCGGGTAAGACTAGCACGACTCAGCTACTTGCATGGAGATGCAAGGTAGAGTCCTCGTGAGCTACAGATAAGGAGATGTCTTAGCTGACTCGTGGGTGTACCTATTGGAGAATAGCTCGCACTGAACTGACCCACAAAGAGACACTACAAGGAAATCTCACAGATAGTATCAATAGGTAATGTCCCTTATTATTTGGGTGTGTCTTTCCTTAGACCTAACCTTGTCGTATAGACCTGTGCTCTGGAAGGCTTGCTTTGATTGTATATCTTGTTTGCCTGAAAAATGGAGACTCATAGTGTAAGAACCTGCACCGTTAATTAAGGTATTTAATTAATTAATTATGCAAAAATAGGAAATGATTCCATAATTGACCCTAATATTTATTTATGAGGCTTAATAATCATAATAAGTGATTAAGAATGCTGAAAGTCGCTTTTCGGAAGAAAAGTGCAGGTACCGATTCTGCTAGTCGGTATAAATGCGTGCCGAAAAAGTATCCCGGAAAATTAAAGTAAGTGCATGATAATCACTAGAATAATATGTAGGACTTGTAAAACGAGTTTCAAGTCCAAATAATGAGAACTGGTGCTAGAAACCGGTACTGGCTTTGAAAAGCGCGTACCGGAAAGGTGCTCAGAAAAATATGAAAAATCTTAGAAAATTATGTAGTTTCATAATCCAAAGTTTGGGATTAAAATTCTAAACGTAGCAATTAAAGTTAATACTGTGTGTTTAAGTGTGTTTAAGTGTGTTTGGGCTATAAATACTCCCATTATTGGCACAAAACCCTAGGATCAGAATTCTATACGTGATTTGGTGGCTGAGTGCACCTTGGCACTGTTCCATTGCTGTGTTCTTCTTCCTTGAGAGTCTTGGAGCCATTTCTTCCTTGTTCTTTGTGGTTTCTTCTTCTTAAACACTTGTGTGAGGGAGAGTCACCTTTGGGAAGGGGTTTGTGGTGTTGTTTCTGAGTTGTGAAGTCTATGTGAGGGAGGTTTGGTTGCTGACTTGTTGGTTTTGGGTTGAGAGAAGCTTGGTTTTGGTTTTTGGAGGTCTAAGTGGTGACCTTTGTGAAGCCATTTTTGTGCATCTTCCTTGAGTCAGACTTGAGGGGTTGTGTTGAGCTCCAAGAGCATCTCCATTCTGAGTTTTGAACCTTGGTATGTTGTACCAACCTTTAACTTTAGTTTTAAGGATTAAAAATGGTACCTTGATGCATCTAATGACTAAAAGATGATAACTTGTTGTTGGGTAATGTTGAACACGCCTAGAAATGCATGATTAGGTGTTTAAAATTGGTAAAAGGGAACCTTTAAGGGATATCTTCACGAAAATGCAGAAACTGCATTCTATCGTGAAATATCCGGATATTTGTCGAACAGATATCCGGATATTGGATATGTGGATATGTGGTTTTGGGATATCCAGATATTGGATATCCGGATACGTGAATCTGTATATCCGGATATTGCATATCCGGATATGGACAGTGAGATATCCGGATATTGTATATCCGGATATGGTCCCGAGGAATATCCGGATATTCTGGGTTTCGCAGAACAGTAGCTGTGTTGTGTGTACAGTAGGCTATTGGGAGTTTGTGGACCCTAGTTTGATGAAGTTGAACTTCTGTAAGTATTGGTCTAAGCCAGAATCATGAGATTAAGGACTTGTGGCTTTGTTAGAAGCTTTAAGACTTGAAAACATAATGAAAAGGCGTTGTCTTTAATTTGTATGCATGTGGTACATGTTATTGACTTATATTTGGTCCATATCAGATTGTGATCTGCTGTGATTGGACTTTGAGCTTGTGGCTTTGGATAGCTAGCTTAGAGGTAAGCTTTCGTGTCCTCGGTTTAGCCATGTTGTGGTTCCATCATGTCCCATGGGGATATAGTTATACGCATGCTGTGTTACATGCTTTTGATGTTTTGGAAATGCTGTTGAGCTATTATATGTTAGTGCCTTGTTGATATGCATGGAGGTGTTCCACCTATACGGTAAGCCTGAGTATGTAGAACATACAAGAGGGTGAGGCTGTGGGTGAGGTGCAAGCGGTGTTCCCTGTACTACATGTAGGAATAGACGTATTCCTACATTTCTCTGGCCAGTAGATAGTGATTACACACATGCCATAGATATCTGTTGCGCTACATAGTTTTGGAACTGATAATGATATAAATGCTTTTTGAACTTATATTGCACATGTAAGTGAGCTTGGGGTGGAAGATCCTTGAGGACCCCTTGTCTTACTGAGATTTCTAGTTTAGAGATCTCACCCCACGTTTGGGGAATGCTTATTTCAGGGTCAGGTAATGTTGAGACCTCAGGCGGCAGGAGGCCGGAGCTGAGTTAGATTGCTGTTATATTATGCTGCCATGATTGGATGCTGGATTTGCATGCTACTTTTATCCTTATAGCTTCAGTTTATGTTTTGGAGTATTATGTTGAGACTTGTTGTTTACTATGTTTATATGGTGAGCATGAGGATTGTCCATGACACATAGTATTGTTATGTCTTGTTTATGTCTTGAGTCTTTTGGAGTTGTAATAATGTATCAGGATATTGTCCGGAATACTTGATGTAATGCCGTGATTTAGATACACACTTTATCTATATATTGAGGTATTTCAGTAGATGTCTTATTGCAATTTACATACAGGCGATATTTTATGAAATTGATTAAGTAATCAAGTTGGTAATTGATAATGACGTCATAATTGAAAAGAAAAAGAATATTCCGCATTTTTAATTAAGCACCGCTTAATACGATGTAATGTTAATATTCCGAGTATACACGGGGTGTTACATTTTATGGTATCAGAGCAATGGTTCAAGGGAAAAGCCTGTATGTATTGCAATGATTAGGATGTTTGGTTGTGTCTGTTTTGTATGTTTGCTCCGTCGAGTATTATTATGATAATGCATATGTGACCACATTGCGTGGGCCTGATCAACTCATAATTTGTGTAACTTGTGCAGAGTCATGGTAAGACCCGGGAGAAACCGCGAGACTTCATAGGATCGGCTCGATCCTGTCTTGGCTGCATTGGCTGAGATGCAGGTGGCCCGACTAGCCGACCAGGAGGCCATGAGAATGGCAAACCAGGCCATGCTGGACGCCGTCAGAGAGGCGAACAGGAAGGCCACTGAGGACGTGTTGGAGGCCAACCGTCTGGCGAACATGACGATGTTTAGAGTCATGTTGGAGGAGATGAGGAATGGCCCTGATGTTGGTCATGCTCCACCCCCACCCCCTCCACCGCCACCACCACCACCACCTCCACCCAGTCTGCAGGATGACTCTCAGAGTCAGATGGGAGATGGTAGTCATCTTACGGGGGCCATGCAGACCGTCCCTGTTTTTGTTGAGGATCGTGATGAGATCGATCGCTGGCTGAATGCTTTCCGTAAGCATAAACCACCTGCCTTTGATGGATCCTTTGATCCTGTTGCTGCGGCACGTTGGCTTCAGGCGTTGGACAAGATTTTTTGGGTCATGCAGTGCACAGATCCGCAGAAGTTGATGTTCGCTACTTACATGCTGGAGGGCGATGCCCATGAGTGGTGGACAAACCTTTCTAATGTCTACGAGATGCAGGGTCATGTGATGACTTGGCCTATGTTTGAGGACTTCTTCTTGGGTCAGTACTTTCCAAATGACGCTTAGGAGAGGCAGTAGAAAGAGTTTGACAGATTGGTTCAGGGCTCGTTGTCTGTAGACGAGTACCTGGCCAAGTTCAACCAGTTGGTGAAGTTTGCACACTTCAGGATGGCGAGGCCTACTCCTACATTTCTGGCTGCTAAGTTCCGCAGGGGACTTAGTGAGGATATTGCTGGTTACCTAGCTGGTTCTGCTTCTAGAGATTTTGGGACACTGGTTCAGCAGTGTCGTAATATTGAAGATTACTACAGCTCGAGTAAGGCCAAGAAGGCCAAGGTTGCTGAGGCGACGAAGGTTGCAGCTGGTAGTTCCACTTCTTGGTGAGACAGGAAGTTTGGGAACAAGGGCAAGGGTAAACAGTTGGCAGCTCGGCAGGCACCGAGTCAGTTCAAGAGGACTTCTATTCAGGGGAGTGCAGCGAGACTTCCTGCTCCCAGGTGTTCGGGATGCGGGAAGACTCATTTTGGGCCGTGCTCTACCGGCCAGTTGATTTGCTTTCAGTGTGGCAAGGAGGGCCACTTCTCCAGAGACTGTCCGTCGGCGATGGCGAGGGCTACTCCAGTGCAGGAAGTGCCACTTCAGATGGTTCCCCTTCCACCTACTTCGGCACCGGTAGTGCCACCATCTTCTGGGAGAGTTTATACTCTGGATCGTCAGCAGTCGGATCGTGCTCCGAACCTTGTCAGAGGTACTGTTACGATTGGTTCATCAGCTATTGATGTGTTGTTTAACTCTGGGGATACGTATTTATTTGTTGCTACCCCGATTGTTGTGGGGCTTGAGTTGCCCAGTGATGTGCTTTCTCCACCGATGCGGGTGACTACCGCAACCGGAGAAAGATGTGATGCTACCACTGTTCATCGCGATATGGCATTTCAGTAGGATGGCCGTGAGTTCTCGGTAGATCTGATAGGGTTGCCGATGGTCAACTTGGAGGTTATTCTGGGCATGGATTGGCTGTCCAGAAATTGTGTTATGATTGACTGTTGTGCCAAGCGTGTAGTGTTGTCTCCGTGTGATTCCACAGCCAGTTCCTCGCCGTACATTTCGTTGCTGCAGGCTAGAAGAGCCTTGAGAGCAGGGGCATTTGGTTATGTCATGTTGGGAGGTTTGGTGAGTGGTACACAGGAGGATATCACTGGCATTCCTGTGGTGAGGGAGTTCCTCAAGGTGTTTCCTGGGGAGATTCCTGAGTTTCCGCCACAGAGGGAGATAGAGTTCTTCATAGATCTGTTGCCTGGTGTGGGGCCGATTTCTTTAGCTCCATACTGGATGTCGCCACCGGAGTTGGCAGAGCTGAAGAAGCATATTGAGGATCTTTCAGTGAAAGATTTCATTAGACCGAGTGTGTCTCCTTGGGGAGCACCAGTTATCTTTGTGAAGAAGAAGGACGGGACAATGCGATTGTGCACCGACTACAGGCAGCTGAACAAGGTGACAATCAAGAACAAGTATCCCCTTCCTCGGATTGATGATCTGTTGGATCAGCTCAGGGGTGCTTGTGTGTATTCCAAGATTGATCTCCGGTTCGGATACCATCAGATTCGGGTGAAGCCGGAGGATGTCCTGAAGACCGCATTTCGCTCGAGATATGGTCATTTTGAGTACTTGGTGATTCCGTTCGGTCTCACCAATGCACCCGCTGTGTTCATGGATTACATGAACAGGATTTTCCAGCAGTACCTGGATCAGTTTGCGATCGTCTTCATTGACGACATTTTGATTTACTCCAAGACGGAGGAGGAGCATGTGAGGCATTTGAGAACTGTTATGCAAGTGCTAAAGGAGAAGAAGCTGTATGCGAAGCCTTCCAAATGTGAGTTCTGGCTCAAGTCTGTGAAGTTCCTTGGGCATGTTATTTCTGCTGAGGGAGTTGCAGTGGATCCGAACAAGATTGAGGCTGTGCTGGATTGGGAGAGACCCAAGACAGTTACGGAAGTGAGGAGCTTTCTGGGTTTGGCAGGTTACTATCGGAGGTTCATCAAGGGATTCTCCACCATGGTTTTTCCATTGACTCGCCTTACTCGGAAGGAGACTCTATTTGTGTGGACGCATGAGTGTGAGGTCTGTTTTCAGGAGTTGAAGGAGAGACTGACTACTGCTCCTGTGTTGGTCCTTCCTGATCCTGCGCTTGAGATTGAGCTTTACACCGACGCCTCCGGGAAGGGGCTAGGTTGTGTGTTGATGCAGTTGGGAAAAGTGATCGCCTATGCTTCGAGGCAGTTGAAACCTCATGAGAGAACTACCCTACTCATGACTTGGAGTTGGCTGCTATTATGTTTGCTTTCAAGATTTGGAGGCATTATCTTTTTGGTTTGAGGTTTGTGGTGTTCAATGACCACAAGAGTTTAAAGTACCTGTTCGACCAGAAGGAGTTGAACATGAGGCAGAGGAGATGGATGGAGTTCATAAAGGACTACGACTTCGAGCTAAGGTATCATCCTGGCAAGGACAATGTGGTAGCCGATGCTTTGAGTCGGAAATCCAGTAGTTCATCCAGTTTGTTACTTGGTAACTTCGATGTGGTTGAGAAGTTCCGCAACTTGGCAGTGACCGCTCCGTGTGAGAGTGTACTTCTCGGATTGGAAGCATCTGATGTTGTGAACGAGCTGCTTGAAAAGATTAAAGAGGCACAAGTTCAGAGAGAGTGTCTAGATTATGTGAAGAACCAAGATGGTGTGTCTTGGAATGATGATGGATTGCTTTTGTTTCAGCAGAGGATTGTAGTTCCTCGAGGCCCGTTGACAGAGGAGGTTATGGCAGAATGCCATAAGGGTCAGTTTTCTATCCACCCTAGTGCTACTAAGATGTATCAAGACTTGAAGAAGAACTTCTGGTGGCCGGGCATGAAGAAAGATGTTGCTATCTTTGTGTCCAAGTGTTTGGTTTGCCAGAAGGTGAAGATTGAGCATCAAAGACTGTTTGGTGAACTTCAACCTCTTGAAGTACCACAGTGCAAGTGGGAAGGTATTTCCATGGACTTCGTGGTGGGATTGCCGAAGACTCAGGCGGGTTGTGACTCTATTTGGGTCGTTGTGGACAGATGACACGAGCTGTCGAACTCACGCAAATTAAAAATTAATTCTTTAGGGTTCAGAAAATTTGTAGTAGAGTGGAAACCCTAAGTCGTCTCTCTCAAGGAAATTGCTTGGGTAAAAATCGTTTATGATGACAGAAAATAAAAGGGGGGTTTGTTTTGATTTCAGTTTAATAATTTAAAAAGGCAGAAGATAAAATTGGATGTAAAATTCGTAATTGAAAATTAACCAACCTAAGGTTTGGGTTCCATGGATGTCTTTCCTCGGATAAGAAGATATCAGAATCGTGATTGATTTGTCAATCGAATCAGAATCCTTATTTCCAATTGACAACCCTCTCTAAGCGATCGCTTAGCATTTGATCAAAGACGATGCTTCTACTCATACAATCGCAGAGTATCAGCCCGCTTGATTTAAGGTCATAGGGTCAATCAACCTAATCATCAAATCTGATGATTAATCCCTTTCCATAATCGCAATCGCGAACCTCATATTGAATATCCACGATCGCACGATATCAATCTGAGTTGGGAAGGGAAACAAAACTGATTTGAAATAAACGCAGATCCTCGAGACTAATCGATGGAATCCATTACCCTTAGGTTGATTAAAAGGTTCTTAGCCTCGCATGGTTAAGGTAAACATGATTAAAATAAAAAGAAGAGGAAGAAAAAGATGAAGAACATAATTGAATAAAAACTCGGAGAGAACTTTTCTGTTGTAGAAACTGACTGCTGAAGGGTTTCCTAGAGTCTCGCTTAAATAGCCGTCACGCAGGACGGCTAGGGTTTCACCGCTTCAGCCCAAACATAAAATAAAAGCTAAATAAAATAAAATAATAAAACATGACCTTGGGCCCTAAACACATTGGGTCCTAATGAAAATTACAAGTTCAAACGTCAAAATAAAATTCCAGCAAAACACGTCATCTTGAGATCAAGTTTCGACCATTTTCCCGTCCGAATTGGGCTTCAGTAGCTGAAATAGCGATTGTAGCCTTATCTGTTAGCTGCAAAAACCAACAATAACGGAGTCAATCGGACATCTGTAGATTGAGATATGGTCAAAATACGGAAGTAGTGTAAATCTAGAAAATTATGACGAAAATCAATTAAACCAACTAAAATCTAGAATTGTGAATTGACCCAAAAGACCTTTATTTAATTCAAATAAATCATAAAAATACCAACCAAGAGTAATAAATAAGTGTAACAAAATATGAGTTATCAACAGACTGACGAAGTCTGCCCATTTTCTTCCAGTGAAGGTGAGCTTCACTACAGAGCAGTTGGCCAAGCTCTATGTCCGCGAGATTGTGAGGCTTCACGGGGTGCCCGAAAGTATCATTAATGATAGGGACCCAAAGTTCACATCTCGGTTCTAGGAGGCGCTGCAGGAAGCTTTTGGTACGCAGTTGAGATTGAGTACCGCCTATCACCCTAAGACTGATGGACAGACTGAGAGGACCATCCAGACCTTGCAGGACATGTTGCGAGCTTGCACGTTGGAGCAGGGCTCAGCATGGGATAGGTACCTTCCGTTGGTTGAGTTTTCTTACAACAACAGCTTTCATGCTAGCCTGGGCATGGCGCCCTACGAAGCACTGTATGGTAGGAGGTGTCAGACTCCTACTTGTTGGTCTGAGGTTGGGGACAAGGAGCTTTTTGGCTTGGATTTTGTCCAAGATACCACCTTGCAGATCCAGATGATCCGTGAAAAGTTGAAGCAGGCGCAGAATCGCCAGAAGAGCTATTATGATAACAAGCATCGTCCGCTGGAGTTCAGTGAGGGTGAGCACGTGTTTGTGAGACTTTCACCTGTCACCGGTGTAGGTCGGGCACTCGGAGTGAGGAAGCTGAGCCCGCGATATATTGGGCCATACCAGATCCTTGGTAGAGTAGGACCTGTTGCCTACCGGCTTGCCTTGCCTCCGAACCTGGCTAACATCCACGACGTGTTTCACGTGTCTCAGCTTCGGAAGTACATCGCAGATCCGTCGCACGTTGTGCAACCGGATGATGTGGAGGTTCGGGAGAACCTAAAGACTCTCGTCGGACCACTCAGAATTCTCGATCGTGGCGAGAAACAGCTGAGGAGCAAGATCATTCTGATGGTCAAGGTGCCGTGGACCGGAAGGACTCCTGAGGAGTGTACTTGGGAGCGTGAGGACGAGCTTCACCGGCAGTGCCCCGAGTTTCGACCAGGTATATTTCTGATTTTGAGGTCAAAATCCTAAAAAGGTGGGGTGAATGTAAGAACCTGCACCGTTAATTAATGTATTTAATTAATTAATTATGAAAAAATAGGAAATGATCCTATAATTGACCCTAATAATTATTTATGAGGCTTAATAATCATAATAAGTGATTAAGAATGCTGAAAGTCGCTTTTCAGAAGAAAAGTGCAGATACTGGTTCTGCTAGTCGGTATAAATGCGTGCCAAAAAAGTATACCGGAAAATTAAAGTAAGTGCATGATAATTACTAGAATAATATGTAGGACTTATAAACGAGTTTCAAGTCCAAATAATGAGAACTGGTGCTAGAAACCGGTACTGGCTTTGAAAAGCGCGTACAGGAAAGGTGCTCAGAAAAATATAAGAAAAATATGATAAATCTTAAAAAATTATGTAGTTTCATAATCCAATGTTTGGGATTAAAATGCTAAACGTAGCAATTAAAGTTAATACTGCGTGTTTAAGTGTGTTTGGGCTATAAATACTCCCATTATGGGCACAAAACCCTAGGATCAGAATTCTATACGTGATTTGGTGGCTGAGTGCACCTTGGCACTATTCCATTGTTGTGTTCTTCTTCCTTGAGAGTCTTGGAGCCATTTCTTCCTTGTTCTTTGTGGTTTCTTCTTCTTAAACACTTGTGTGAGGGAGAGTCACCTTTAGGAAGGGGTTTGTGTGTTGTTTCTGTGTTGTGAAGTCTGTGTGAGGGAGGTTTGGTTGCTGGCTTGTTGGTTTTGGGTTGAGAGAAGCTTGGTTTTGGTTTTTGGAGGTCCAAGTGGTGACCTTTGTGAAGCCATTTTCGTGCATCTTCCTTGAGTCAGACTTGAGGGGCTGTGTTGAGCTCCAAGAGCATCTCCATTCTGAGTTTTGAACCTTGGTATGTTGTACCAACCTTTAACTTGAGTTTTAAGGGTTAAAAATGGTACCTTGATGCATCTAATGACTAAAAGATGATAACTTGTTGTTGGGTAATGTTGAACACGCCTAGAAATGCATGATTCGGTGTTTAACATCGGTAAAAAAGAAACCTTTAAGGGATATCTTTACGAAAATGCAGAAATTGCATTCTGTCGTGAAATATCCGGATATTTGTCGAACAGATATCCGGATATTGGATATCCGGATATGTGGTTTTGGGATATCCGGATATTGGATATCCGAATATGTGAATCTGTATATCCGGATATTGCATATCCGGATATGGACAGTGAGATATCCGGATATTGCATATCCGGATATGGTCCCGAGGAATATCCGGATAATCTGGGATTTCGCAGAACAGTAGCTGTGCTGTGTGTACAGTAGGCTATTGGGAGTTTGTGGACCCTAGTTTGATGAAGTTGAACTTCTGTATGTATTGGTCTAAGCCAGAATCATGGGATTAAGGGCTTGTGGCTTTGTTAGAAGCTTTAAGACTTGAAAACATAATGAAAAGGCGTTGTCTTTAATTTGTATGCATGTGGTACATGTTATTGATTTATATTTGGTCCATATCAGATTGTGATCTGCTGTGATTGGACTTTGAGCTTGTGACATTGGATAGCTAGCTTAGAGGTAAGCTTTTGTGTCGTTTAGCCATGTTGTGGTTCCACCATGTCCCATGGGGATATGGTTATATGCATGCTGTGTTACATGCTTTTGATGTTTTGGAAATGCTGTTGAGCTATTATATGTTAGTGCCTTGTTGATATGCATGGAGGTGTTCCACCTATACGGTAAGCCTGAGTATGTAGAACATACAAGAGGGTGAGGCTGTGGGTGAGGTGCAAGCGGTGTTCCTTGTACTACATGTAGGGAATAGACGTATTCCTACATTTCTCTGGCCAGTAGATAGTGATTACACACATGCCATAGATATCTGTTGCACTACATAGTTTTGGAACTAATAATGATATAAATGCTTTTTGAACTTATATTGCACATGTAAGTGAGCTTGGGGTGGAAGATCCTTGAAGACCCCTTGTCTTACTGAGATTTCTAGTTTAGAGATCTCACCCCACGTTTGGGGAATGCTTATTTCAGGGTCAGGTAATGTTGAGACCTCAGGCGGCAGGAGGCCGGAGCTGAGTTAGATTGCTGTTATATTATGCTGCCATGATTGGATGCTGGATTTGCATGCTACTTTTATGCTTATAGCTTCAGTTTATGTTTTGGAGTATTATGTTGAGACTTGTTGTTTACTATGTTTATTTGGTGAGTATGGGGATTGTCCATGACACATAGTATTGTTATGTCTTGTTTATGTCTTGAGTCTTTTGGAGTTGTAATAATGTATCAGGATATTGTCTGGATTACTTGATGTAATGCCGTGATTTAGATACACAATTTATCTATATATTGAGGTATTTCAATAGATGTCTTATTGCAATTTACATACAGGCGATATTTTATGAAATTGATTAAGTAATCAAGTTGGTAATTGATAATGACGTCATAATTGAAAAGTAAAAGAATATTCTGCATTTTTAATTAAGCATCGCTTAATACGATGTAATGTTAATATTCCGAGTATACATGGGGTGTTACACATAGATATACTCTTGGGCATTCCCTAAGGACTCAGGGCTAGTGTGACAAGCTAAAGGAATTAGTCAATCTCTGTGAGAGATTAGGTTATCCGTAGACCGGTGAAACCGGGATGACATTTACGGGACTCGGGAATCTATGCATAGTAAAGGAGTCATGAGATGGCCCGCTCTTTAGAGTCTGTAAATGAAGATTTCCTGTTTCGGCAAAAGCTAATCCTAGACCGCAAGGGTTGATACGTTTTCCTTGACCTAGGTCAATGGGATGGATAACCGAGACGAATTGACAATTCACATGGAAACCAAATAGGTATAACAGGTTGATCATTCGATGAACTCAACTAGCTCTGGGACAACAAAGCATTGCTAGTGCTCTGTGTTGTCATTAGATGGATTGGGTCTAATGGGCCCAAGCCCATTTATGTAAGTGGCTATGTTGGGCCTGGTGGGTCGCACACAAACACCTTAAGTTGTCTTGAATTCTAACATATGTGTTATGGGCCCAATAAGGTATAATGGGCCTAAGTTGGAAAAGCCCACATATTGGGCCAAGAGAGAGTAGGTGGCATCAGGGGTCAAGTTGGACTTGATCCATGATGTAACCTAATTAATTTAAATGTTAAATTAATAAAATTAATTTGAATTCTAATTTCGAATTTCGAATTTGAAATTTAAATTTAAATAAAAATAATTTAAATTCTAATTTTGAATTTTGAATTTTGAATTTAAAATTGGAATTTAAATATAGTCATTAAATTAGATTTATTGAAGATGGAGAAAATAAAGGAAACCAATCAATTAGATTGATTGGAAACAAATCAATTAGATTGATTGGAAACAAATCAATTAGATTGATTGACCAAAATTAAGGAAACCAATTAATTAAATTAATTGGCTGAAATTGGGGAAACAAATCAATTGGATTGATTGACCAAAATTAAAGGAAATCAATTAATTAAATTAACTGGCTGAAATTTGGGAAACCAATCAATCCAATTGATTGGGTAAAATTAAGGAAACCAATTAATTAAATGAATTTGATGAAATTGGGGAAACCAATCAATCGTATTGATTTGATAAAATTAAGAAAATTATCCAATAAGATTGATATTTGATGAGGGCGCTGATTTGACATAGTCTTAGCCAACACACACATCAGTGTGGCAACTATCTCTCTCTTGGAATAACCAAATGCACTACCCAATCTCAATTCTTCTCTTGAGTCTAGCAACCTCCATTAAAGGAGATTGGGCATTCGAAGAAGGGTTCTTCTCTTACAAGACAACAAGGTGGTGTGGATTTCCATTGGAGGACTTTTGTTCTTCAAGTCTGAAGAATTGATCAAGAACGCATTTGATCAGGAATAATAATCCGAATAAAAGTATATACTTTAATCCCTAACATGTTTATTGCATGATTCATGGGTTAAACATGATTGAGGGTGGGCAAAAGTTGCTTCTTCTGCATAAAAAAATTTAATTTTTCCCTCTTTCATGTTCATGGCCTACAAAGGATACTTTCAATGCCGCTAGAGATCTCCACTCCCTCATTACCTGAACCTGAAATATGTGCCCCAAACGTGGGGTGAGATCTCTAAAAAGAAATCTCAGCAAGATAAGGGGTCCTCAAGGATCTTCCACCCCAAGCTCACTTACACGAGCAATATAAGTTCAAAAGCATTTGACAGTATAAGTTCCAAAACTATGCAACGCAACAGATATTCATGCAATGTGTGTTTTAACTATTCTACTGGCTAGAGAAATGCAGGAATACATCTATTACCTACAATTAGTACAAGGAACATCGCTTGCACCTCACCCACAGCCTCACCCTCTTGTATGTACCACATACTCAAGCTTACCGTATAGGTGGAACACCACATGCATATCATAAAGGCACTCGCATATAACAGCTCAACAGCATTTCAACAAATCAATATTTCATGAAAACAACATCATGCATATAACCATACCCCTATGGGAGATGGTGGAACCAACAATGGCTAAACCAAGGACACGAAAGCTTACCTTGCAAGCTAACTACCCACTGCCAAGAGTCCACACTAGCTCAAAGCCCAAACACAGCAGAATCACAATCTGTTTTGGACCAACAATCATATCAAAATCATACTTGACAAGTATAAGACACAAGGACAACGTCTTTCCTTTACATTTCGTGTCTTAAGGCTTCTCACAAAGCCACAAGCCCTTAATCACTTAGATTCCGACTTACTAATCAATACAGAAGCTCAACTTAACCAGTCTAGGGTCCACAAACCCCAAACATCATTCTGTATGAACAGTGCATCTACTGTACTTCGAAAACCCAGAATATCCGGAAATTTGTCGGGGGAATATCCGGATATCAATATCCGGATATCAATATCCGGATATCTGACTGTCAATATCCGCATATCAATATCCAGATATTCAGAACCCCATATCCGGATATTTCTAATCTAATATCCGGATATTTCACGGCAGAACTCAGATTCTGCATTTCGAGAGATATCAATCCAAAGGTCCAACTTTTACCGATTACAGAAGCCTAAACATGCATTTCTAGGTGTGTTTAAGCTTACCCAACCTCAAGTTGTTAACTTTAGTTCATTACATGCATCAAGATTCCATTTTTAACAAAGAAACTCAAGCACAAGGATGATGATCATACAACAAGCTCAAAACAGAGCAAGAAGGTGCTCTTGGAGCTCACTTGAAGCTCACAAAGTTCTGTTTCCACAGGTACACGAAAATGAGAAGCAAGCAAGGTTCTTCCTCACCAAAGGTGGCTCCTTGGACCTCCAAAGTATGAAGCACAAGGTTCACACACCTTTCAAACCCAAGGTCAGCACCCAACTCTCCCTCAAACTGACTCCCTTACTCAGAAACAAGACCACAACCGCATTCCAATGATAACTCTTTCTCACAACAAGTGTTTAGGACAAGCTTTCATGGAAGAAAAGCCTCAAAGCTCAAGAAATGGAGAAGGAAATGCAATGGAACAGTAACAACAAGTCAGCTCCTCAAGAAGGTCATGTAGAGGCTGATAGAATACCTAGGGTTTTGTGCAAGAGAGGTATTTATAGCCCACTTAAAGTTAATCACATAGTATTAGCGCTAATAGCTACGCTTAGCATTTTAATCCTAAACTTAGGATTCTGAACCTACTCATTTTTCTAAGATTTGTCATATTTTTATTTTATTTTTCGCAGCACTTTTCCGGTACGCGCTTTTCCATAGCCTGTATCAGTTCTGGCACCAGTTCTCATTATTTTGACTTGAAACTTGTTTTACAAGTCCTATATATTATTCTAGTGACATATAAAAACTTTTCATAATTTTCTGGGGTACTTCATCGGCACACATTTATACCGAGTAGCAGAACCGGTATCTGCACTTTTCGTCAGAAAAACGACTTTTAACATTATTAACCACTTACCAATATTATCTAAGCCTCATAATAATTATTACGGTCAATTATGGAATTATTTTCTAATTTCTCATAATTAATTAATTAACTTCCTTAATTAACGGTGAGGGTTCTTACAGTTAGTGTAACACCCCGTATATATCCGGTAATGTTATCATATCATCGTATTAAGCTGCGCTTAATTTAAATTGCGGAATATCTTTTTCTTTTCAATTATGACGTCATTATACTTAGCCAAGTTGAATACTTAATTCATTTTCAAAACAATGCCTGTATGTATGTAAGTTGCAAAAGACAGCTAATTGAAATACCTCATAACATAAATAACATAATTATGTCTCTAGTCACGGAGCTACAACACGTAGACCGGACAACCCTGATAGTTTATACAACCCAGTTAAACTTAAACATAACAAACCAAAGTGGCATGGACAAACCCCATGCTCACCCAAATAAGGCATCAAACCCAACATAAGTCTCAACATCAACAACATAATAATAAGACGGAAAACATAAACAGCATCCAATCCAGTCATGTTAGCATAAATATAACAGCAATATCAGCTAAGCTCTGGCCTCCTACTGCTAGAGGCATCAGCCCCCAAACTACCTGAACCTGAAATAAGCGCCCCCAAACGTGAAGTGAGATCTCTAAACAAGAAATCTCAGTAAGACAAGGGGTCCTCCAGGATCTTCCACCCCAAGCTCACTTACATGTGCAATATAAGTTCAAAAGCAGTTTATCATCATCAGTTCTAAAATAGTGCAATGCAACAGATAATCATGTCATGTGTGTCAATTCTATTCTACTGATCAGAGAAATTCAGGAATACGTCTATTACCCACACAATATGCAAGACGCTACTTGCACCTACCCACGGCTCACCATCTTGTATGACACTACATACTCAGGCTTACTGACTAAGTGGAAACAACACATACATATTATAAGTCATTGCACATATAAGCTCAAAAGCATTTCAAAATATCTAAAGCATGTAACACAACATGCATATAAACAATTCCCCCATGGGGTATGGTGGAACCACAACATGGCTAAACCGAGGACACGAAAGCTTACCTTGCAAGCTAACAATCCAAGCCAAGAGTCCAACCAAAGCTCACTTCCAAACACAGCAGAATCACAATCTGATTTGGACCAGCAATCATAATAATAAACATAGCTCATAAGCATAAACATAAAGACAACGCTTCTCTTTTACGTTTTACGTCTTAAGGCTTCACACAAAGCCACAATCCCTTAATCACTTGATTCTGAGTTAGTCCAATTATTACAGAAGTTCAACTTCCTCAAACTAGGGTCCACAAACCCCAAACATCAGTTATGGATGAACAGTAAGCCATTGTTCCTCGAAAACCCAGAATATCCGGATATCTGTCGGGGACATATCCGGATATCCATATTCGGATATCAAAAGACCCCATATCCGGATATCAAAAGACCCCATATATGGATATCAATATCCGAATATCATATCCGGATATCAATATCCGAATATTTCGCGATAGAATGCAGTTTCTGCATTTCGCGAAGATATCCATCCAAGGTTCCATTTTTAACACTTCCAAACGTCAAAGCATGCATTTTTATTCTGTTTTAAGACCTCATACCAGTTGGTTACTTGTTTAACTCTTTAAACATGCCAAGACACCTCTTTTAATCATTAAAACTCATGATCAAAGGTTCAACACTTAACCAAGGCTTCAAACTCAGAAAAGAAGGCTCTTGGAGCTCACTTGAAGCTCCCAAAGATGCAGACCAAGAAGGTGCACGAAAATTGCACACAAGATGAGTTCTTTCTTCACAAAGGTGACACTTTGAAGCTCAAAATGCCATCACCAAGGTTCCCACAACCCAACTCTCAAACTCAGCTCTCAAAACTGACTACACACAGTGGCAAGAACTCAGAATATGCACCCTCACCCCCTCCCAATTGAAAGAAACTGACCTTGAAGGTCGAGGCATGTGAGAGGGAAAAACAAAATTTTCGAGCAGAATAACACATACCATATCAAGAAACATGCTTTAGGGCATGGATGTTACCTTGTTTGCTTTCCAAAACTGGAGGATGATCAAGATGAGGCTTGAAGATGCAAGCCCTCTAATGTTGATCCACACCACCCTTTGTCAAGACGGAAGAACTCTTCTTCAAGGCCACCAACGAAAACACCAATGGAGGCAAGCTATGCGCCCAATGTGTGAAGGAGGAGGCTAGGTCAAGGTGTTTAGAAGAGTGAATATTCAGCAAGAATAGACACAAAAATGGCGCATGGTTTACTTTGAAAAAGGCTAGGATATTTTGAAACTCTCTTAAGAAAAACCTCAAAAGGAACCCACAAGGAGATGAGAGAATGAGTTAAAAAAAAATCTGATTTTCTTCACTCAAATAAGGCCCTATATATAGCGCACACTAGGGGGATGAGTGGAGTTGTTGCAAAATTCAAATCTTGTCAACAACCTCCTCTCACATCCTCATGATATCAAGTGAATATCTCAACAAGAATCTGACTCAACAACCATCATATGGCCAGCCATATGGTGCGCCCCACTTGGCCTCATAATAGTCCAGATACATTGAACAGTTGCATTCAAACTTGAACCAATTGTCTCACTTATTCTCTCAACAAACCAAATCTGACTGGAGCTCATTTGGTTGATCCTATGACCATCATCAGATACCTAAATCAGCGCCCCATATCCTCACTAGAAGATTCTCAAAGATCTCCTCTTGATATTTGGGATTTGTTCCAACAAGATCTTATCTTATCCTTTTGTTATGAAACAACTTTTCATAGCCAATTCAAATTTGAATTCAAACATTTGAATTCAAACGTTCAAATATTTAAATTTTAAATTCAAATTCAAATTCCAAATTCAAATTCAAATTTCAAATTCAAATTTCAAATTTCAAAATTCCAAATTTCAAATCTCAAAATTCAAAATTTCAAATTTCAAATTCAAAATTCAAAATTCGAATTTCAAAATTCAAATTCAAAATTCAAATTTCAAATTCAAAATTCAAAATTTAAACATTTGATAATTAATTTAACTAATTAAATTAATTAGTAATGTCTTGGACCATCCAAGCCCATTAACTAACCATGCACCCTTTTTCCCTTTTGGTGGGCTTCCAAACTTCTTCTTGGGCTAACAACCATTATTAGGCCCAATACCTTTAATGCTATATTGTCATGATAATAAGGTGTTAGTGTGTGACCCATTAGGCCCAACATAGCCACTGACATAAATAGGCTTGGGCCCAATAAGCCCACAACCCATCTAATGACAACACAGAGCACTAGCAATGCTTTGTTGCCCCAGAGCCAGTTAGGTTAATGACATAACCATCCTATTGTACATATTTGGTTGCCGTATGTATTTCCTTTCGTCTCGGTTACCTTCCCATAAAACCTAGGGTAAGGAAGCGTATCAACCCTTGCGGTTTAGGGTACGCTTTATTCGAAATAGGGAATCTTCAATTTACTGACTCTAAAGGCAGATCATCTCATGATCTCTTTTACTATGCATAGATTCCCGAGTCCTTGTAAATGTCATCCTGATTTCTCCAGTTTACAGATAACCTAATCTCTCACAGAGATTTGACGAATTCCTTCAGCTTATCACCCTAGCCCTGTGCTCTTTCAGGACAAGCCCAACAGTATACCTATGAGTCTCCATGTTTCAGGCAGACGAGGTATACAGTCAAAGCATGCCTTCTAGAACACAATCTAGGTAATAACTTCTGGTCTTAGGAGAGACATACCCAAATATAAAGAGACTACTCTAATGATACTCTCTGTGAGAGTTCCTCATAGAGTCTCTTGGTGGGTCTGTTCAGTGCGAGCTATACCCTTATAGGTCCACCCACGACTTTAGCTAAGACATCTCCATATCTGTAGCTCATGAGGTCTTTACCTTGCATCCGAATACAAGTAGATAAGTCGTGCTAGTCTTACCCGAGATCACTGATCCCCATTCTCAGTGTCTCTAGACTAGGAACATAAAATTAGGAATAAACATCCAATATCCTTGAATCCTCATGATCGTGATCTCATCACAGATACTCAAGAGATACCTATTTTATTCCAAGGGGTTTATCCAGTTAACAGTAATATTGAGACAAAATATGAAACAGGATAACAAATGCTTTTATTTATTTGCGACAATACAAAGGTCTACATCTATGTCCTTATTTAATCATAAGATTGTCTCTAGGACACCCAAATACTAACAAGCTCCCACTTGGCCTAGAGCCAATCAGACCTAAGTCGTATACCCAAAGCCTCATAATGACTATCATGTTTTTTCTGAGAAACAACCTTTGTCAGAGAATCGGCCAAGTTATCATCTGTGGGAACATAATTCATCTTTACATCCATTCTATCAATGATTTCTCTAATCAGGTGATATCTGCGGAGCACGTGCTTAGATCTTTGATGAAATCTAGGTTCCTTTGACTGCCCAATGGCTCCAGTGTTGTCGCACAACAACTGTATGGCCTCATCCACGCTTGGAACCACCCTAAGTTCAGATATGAACTTCTTGATCCACACGGCCTCCTTAGCAGCTTCTGAAGCAGCTATATATTCAGCTTCTGTCGTTGAATCTGCTGTTGTCTCCTGCTTGGAACTCTTCCAAGATACTGCCCCACCATTTAAGGTGAATACGAACCCTGACTGTGACTTGCAGTCATCTTTGTCACTCTGAAAGCTGGCATCAGTGAACCCTTTCACTGTTAACTCATCAACCCCTCATAATAGTCCAGATACATTGAACAGTTGCATTCAAACTTGAACCAACTGTCTCACTTATTCTCTCAACAAACCAAATCTGACTGGAGCTCATTTGGTTGATCCTATGACCTTCATCAGATACCTAAATCAGCTCCCCATATCCTCACTAGAAGATTCTCAAAGATCTCCTCTTGATATTTGGGATTTGTTCCAACAAGATCTTATCTTATCCTTTTGTTATGAAACAACTTTTCATAGCCAATTCAAATTCGAATTCAAACATTTGAATTCAAACGTTCAAATATTTAAATTTTAAATTCAAATTCAAATTCCAAATTCAAATTCAAATTTCAAATTCAAATTTCAAATTTCAAATTCAAATTTCAAATTTCAAATTTCAAATTCAAAATTCAAAATTCGAATTTCAAAATTCAAATTCAAATTTCAAAATTCAAATTTCAAATTCAAAATTCAAAATTTAAACATTTGATAATTAATTTAACTAATTAAATTAATTAGTAATGTCTTGGACCATCCAAGCCCATTAACTAACTATGCGCCCTTTTTCCCTTTTGGTGGGCTTCCAAACTTCTTGAGCTAACAACCATTATTAGGCCCAATACCTTTAATGCTATATTGTCATAACAATAAGGTGTTAGTGTGTGACCCATTAGGCCCAACATAGCCACTGACATAAATAGGCTTGGGCCCAATAAGCCCACAACCCATCTAATGACAACACAGAGCACTAGCAATGCTTTGTTGCCCCAGAGCCAGTTAGGTTAATGACATAACCATCCTATTGTACATATTTGGTTGCCGTATGTATTTCCTTTCGTCTCGGTTACCTTCCCATAAAACCTAGGGTAAGGAAGCGTATCAACCCTTGCGGTTTAGGGTACGCTTTATTCGAAATAGGGAATCTTCAATTTACTGACTCTAAAGGCAGATCATCTCATGATCTCTTTTACTATGCATAGATTCCCGAGTCCTTGTAAATGTCATCCTGATTTCTCCGGTTTACAGATAACCTAATCTCTCACAGAGATTTGACGAATTCCTTCAGCTTATCACCCTAGCCCTGTGCTCTTTCAGGACAAGCCCAACAGTATACCTATGAGTCTCCATGTTTCAGGCAGACGAGGTATACAGTCAAAGCATGCCTTCTAGAACACAATCTAGGTAATAACTTCTGGTCTTAGGAGAGACATACCCAAATATAAAGAGACTACTCTAATGATACTCTCTGTGAGAGTTCCTCATAGAGTCTCTTGGTGGGTCTGTTCAGTGCGAGCTATACCCTTATAGGTCCACCCACGACTTTAGCTAAGACATCTCCATATCTGTAGCTCATGAGGTCTTTACCTTGCATCCGAATACAAGTAGATAAGTCGTGCTAGTCTTACCCGAGATCACTGATCCCCATTCTCAGTGTCTCTAGACTAGGAACATAAAATTAGGAATAAACATCCAATATCCTTGAATCCTCATGATCGTGATCTCATCACAGATACTCAAGAGATACCTATTTTATTCCAAGGGGTTTATCCAGTTAACAGTAATATTGAGACAAAATATGAAACAGGATAACAAATGCTTTTATTTATTTGCGACAATACAAAGGTCTACATCTATGTCCTTATTTAATCATAAGATTGTCTCTAGGACACCCAAATACTAACAAGCTCCCACTTGGCCTAGAGCCAATCAGACCTAAGTCGTATACCCAAAGCCTCATAATGACTATCATGTTTTTTCTGAGAAACAGCCTTTGTCAGAGAATCGGCCAGGTTATCATCTGTGGGAACATAATCATCTTTACATCCATTCTATCAATGATTTCTCTAATCAGGTGATATCTGCGGAGCACGTGCTTAGATCTTTGATGAGACCTAGGTTCCTTTGACTGCGCAATGGCTCCAGTGTTGTCGCACAACAACTGTATGGCCTCATCCACGCTTGGAACCACCCTAAGTTCAGATATGAACTTCTTGATCCACACGACCTCCTTAGCCGCTTCTGAAGCAGCTATATATTCAGCTTCTGTCGTTGAATCTGCTGTTGTCTCCTGCTTGGAACTCTTCCAAGATACTGGCCCACCATTTAAGGTGAATACGAACCCTGACTGTGACTTGCAGTCATCTTTGTCACTCTGAAAGCTGGCATCAGTGAACCCTTTCACTGTTAGCTCATCAACCCCACCATAGACCAGAAACACATCCTTAGTTCCTCTTAAGTACTTAAGGATGGTCTTGACTGCCGTCCAGTGACCCTCTCCAGGGTCCGACTGGTATCTTCTCGTAATGCTTAAAGCATATGAGACATCTGGTCTCGTACATATCATGGCATACATGATGGATCCAATAGCCGAAGGGTATGGAATTCCACTCATGCGATCCTTCTCAGCCTGTGACTTAGGACACATGGCCTTTGAAAGATGTATCCCATGACTGACGGGAAGAAAACCCCTTGAATCCAGGTATGAAATAATAGAAGGCACTGCAGAAAGATGTCTCTAATGGCCACTGGAGAGGATGAGCCCAGTAAGGAAGCCAGACATGCTAGAACTAGACAAACAAACTGCCATGGAAGCCCAACTGGCTACACTCATGAATGAGGTGAAGAATCTGAAAACTGATCAAGAGTAGCCAAGAATGGAAGTCTTACAACTCTCGGCCACTGAGATTGAATCATGCTCAACCTATGGTGATATTCACGATTCAACAGACTTTCCATCCACAACCTTGGTGTGTGATGCAGAAAATTTTGGAAACAGAAACTTCACCCAGGCCAGAGATAATCAACATGCAGGGAGGAACAACAACCAAAATCCTGGAAGCACCATAGTGAAAGATCAAAACCATAACCCACAATGGAGACCACCCATGAACCAAAGACCACACACAACAACCAGCAGCAACAATACTAACAAGGCAGCAATATGGGAAATAGAGCATATGATCCACAGAGAAGACCCAATTATGCTCCGTTCCCCAGAGATAACCAACACATCAACACCTTGGAGAATTATGTCAAATAATACGTTACCAGGAACGATGCTGTGGTCCGAAACATTGAATCCCACCTAGGACAGATAGCTGCTAGCCTCAACACCAGAACACTAGAAAAACTACCACGAGACACTGACGTCCCCTTAAGATCCACACTAGAGCAGATCAAGGAAATCACCTTGCGGAGTGGGAGAATTGCTACACAAACCTCAACCACTCCCAAGACCACCAATCTTAGGAAGGAACGTAATGAACCATTGGAGGCATCTCCAGATATGACACGACAACAACCAACACAAGTAGCTGATGAGAAAGATCCAGAACCCGGAGAAAGAATTATAACTGACGAAATATTCCAAGTGGGAAGAAGTCAACCAATCAAACCACCACAGAACAAGCAAGTGCTAGTTACAATTTTGTTCCCTCAAAGAACAAAGAAGCAACAAGATGACAAGCAGTTTGGAAAATTCTTAGACATTTTGAAACAACTTCAGATCAACATACCACTGGTGGATGCGCTGGAACAAATGCCCAAGTATGCCAAATTCATGAAAGATGTTCTCTTTAAAAAGATAGGAATAACAGAATATGAAACTGCGAAAATTACACAAGAAAGTTGTAAATACTTGGGCAGGATTCCACGAAAACTAAAGGATCCTGGAAGTTTTACCATTCCTTGTGTAATAGGAAACACTTACCAAGGTAAGGCCCTGTGTGACTTGGAAGCAAGCATCAATCTAATGCCTTCCTCAGTTTTCAAACAACTAGCCATCGGCCCTGCAAAACCAACAACTGTAACACTACAACTAGCAGATAGATCCATTGTCAAACCTGAGGGAAAAGTCGAAGATCTATTAGTCAAGGTAGACAGGTTCATTTTCCCTGCTGATTTCATCATCTTGGATTATGAAGCTGATATTGACATCCCCATCATTCTGGGAAGACCGTTCCTTGCCACCGGAGGAGTGGTTGTTGGGTCAAAAGCTTGTTGGGTGAAAAATATATTATGATGAAGGACATTTTAGTTCATTAAGAGAAAACACTTTTATTCTCTTAACTTCAACCCAAGTGCGCAAGTGCATGCATCAAGTAGTAAATGGGATTACTAGTGCCCAGATTATCGTTCCCACGAGGATAGAACTTTAATTAATGCCTTAAACTATTTTAAAAAGATTGAAAATGAAAAGAAAAGTTAGTAATTGACCTGTTTGGCCAAACGTTCCCTACTGTCTTGACAACGTTCCTCAAGAATAGTAGGTTCAATCTGACAACAAACAGCTCCTCGCGTCGTTATATATGGAATCCTTCTTGGTGAAAGAAGGAACAACAATAGTCATTGGAGATTTGTAGATACAAGATTGAATAAAGCAAAAATAATAACTATAATAGCAGTAATTAAGAGACAACAGTATGGATGGTATAAAATAGTTTTAACAGAAGGAACGGATCCACTGCTCCATTCTTAAATAGCTATTTTCTCTACTCAAGACTTAACCCTTTTGTATTTGTTCCAGTCTCTTCACTGCCAACTCTAATTCCTCAGCTCATGGACTAAATGTCTCACAAGTTTCCATATTCCTATGGCTCCCTTGACTCCAATAGTTACCTAGCACAGCACATTCAAATGAACGAGGTGGTCCCTTATTCCTAAGGCAACCAGCAGTGTTGTTTCCACAAGATTGCCTTCCCCATCTGGTTAAGCTGTCTGAAATCCCTTCCTTATGGAAGTTTCTTTCTCAGTATGTGTTCAATTTCCATTGATACACAATTAATATAGCTCACTTAACCAGAGAAACACAAAAACTTCAGTATAAGAGTTTTGAAAATAATTCTTTAAGAACTTTACAGTTTTTCCGTTCCACAGATAGTTTAGCCCATAGCTACTACTTTAATCATAATTATTCCAAACTGAAATCCCATAGACCCGAGATTCAGTTCAGAGATAACAAGTGGAAAGGAGAGAAATAACACTTATATTTAACTAAAAATAAATTAGGTTACAATAAAATGGAAAGTGGAGAATATGGTTGCTGCTCGTAAGGAGTCTCAAGTGGGTGATACAGAATATAGAAGAAGTGTTGTCCCTTAACTAAAGCTAAAACTATACAAAAGAAAAACTTCAAAATAAACTAAGTGATCTCTTCTTAAGGAATTCGATTTTGTTCTTCGTGCTGGGACGTCCTATTTATAGCAGAAGAGTGAATGGAAAATCTTGTAATTTCTTTGGAGTAATTTTCTTGACTGCATGGACGGGGCGGTGCAAACAGTGTTCAGAGTGTTGCAACTTGCTTGGATGGGATACTTATTGTTGAGATTTGCCGTTTCTTTGCAGCTCCTCATGCCTTGATTTGCTCCTAGCCAGTGAGAACACTTTATTCCCTGCTGTACACGTTTCTTCGTGCTTGATTGCTGCACCGCTTATGCTTTATGGAAACTTCTCTTCAACGTTTCTTGAAAAGTGGTTAGAGAGATCGAGTGAGTGGAGCACGTGTATTTAATGTTCTCAATTCGTTCCCCTTTTTATATATTTTCCAAAGGATTACGTCATCATTCGTTCCCCACTGTGTTTTTTTCATAAATATATTAAACATGTGTTTGCAGTGCTAAAGTTGCTCATCAGTTGAGGAAACAGATGGTATTTTGCCATCAAAATGGGTTTAGATGGAAACAAATTTGCGTCCTATCAAACACCCCAAAACTAAACTGTTGGTTGTCTGACACGAGCTGTCGAACTCGCGCAAATTAAAAATTAATTCTTTAGGGTTCAGAAAATTTGTAGTAGAGTGGAAACCCTAAGTCGTCTCTCTCAAGGAATTGCTTGGGTAAAAATCGTTTATGATGACAGAAAATAAAAAGGGGGGTTTGTTTTGATTTCAGTTTAATAATTTAAACAGGCAGAAGATAAAATTGGATGTAAAATTCGTAATTAAAGACAACCAACCTAAGGTTTGGGATCCATGGACGTCTTTCCTCGGATAAGAAGATATCAGAATCGCGATTGATTTGTCAATCGGATCAGAATCCTTATTTCCAATTGACAACCTTCTCTAAGCGATCGCTTAGCATTTGATCAAAGACGATGCTTCTACTCATACAATCGCAGAGTATCAGCCCGCTTGATTTAAGGTCATAGGGTCAATCAACCTAATCATCAAATCTAATGATTAATCCCTTTCCATAATCGCAATTGCGAACCTCAGATTGAATATCCACGATCGCACGATATCAATCTGAGTTGGGAAGGGAAACAAAACTGATTTGAAATAAACGCAGATCCTCAAGACTAATACATGGAATCCATTACCCTTAGGTTGATTAAAAGGTTCTTAGCCTCGCATGGCTAAGGTAAACATGATTAAAATAAAAAGAAGAGGAAGAAAAAGATGAAGAACAGAATTGAATAAAAACTCAGAGAGAACTTTTTTGTTGTAGAAACTGACTCTCGAAGGGTTTCCTAGAGTCTCCTTTAAATAGCCATCACGCAGGACGGCTAGGGTTTCACCGCTTCAGCCCAAACATAAAATAAAAGCTGAATAAAATAAAATAAAATAATAAAACATGGCCTTGGGCCCTAAACACATTGGGTCCTTTTTATGGAAACTTTTCTTCAACGTTTCTTGAAAAGTGGTTAGAGAGATTGAGTGAGTGGAGCAGGTGTATTTAATGTTCTAAATTCGTTCCCCTTTTTATATATTTTCCAAAGGATTACGTCATCATCCGTTCCCCACTGTGTTTTTTTCATAAATATATTAAACATGTGTTTTTAGTGCTAAAGTTGCTCATCAGTTGAGGAAACGGATGATATTTTGCCATCAAAATGGGTTTAGATGGAAACAAATTTTCGTCCTATCAAACACCCCAAAACTAAACTGTTGGTTGTCTGACACGAGCTGTCGAACTCGCGCAAATTAAAAATTAATTCTTTAGGGTTCAGAAAATTTGTAGTAGAGTGGAAACCCTAAGTCGTCTCTCTCAATGAAATTGCTTGGGTAAAAATCGTTTATCAAAACAGAAATTAAAAGGGGGGTTTTTGAATTTTGGTTGAATAATTTAAAGACAGAATATGAAATTGGATTTAAAATTCGTAATTAAAAATAACCAACCTAAGGTTTGGGTTCCATGGATGTCTTTCCTCGGATAAGAAGATATCAGAATCGTGATTGATTTGTCAATCGGATCAGAATCCTTATTTCCAATTGACAACCCTCTCTAAGCGATCGCTTAGCATTTGATCAAAGACGATGCTTCTACTCATACAATCGCAGAGTATCAGCCCGCTTGATTTAAGGTCATAGGGTCAATCAACCTAATCATCAAATCTGATCCCTTTCCATAATCGCAATCGCGAACCTCAGATTGAATATCCACGATCGCACGATATCAATCTGAGTTGGGAAGGGAAACAAAACTGATTTGAACTAAACGCAGATCCTCAAGACTAATACATGGAATCCATTACCCTTAGGTTGATTAAAAGGTTCTTAGGCTCGCATGGCTAAGGTAAACCTAATTAAAATAAAAAGAAGAGGAAGAAAAAGATGAAGAACAGAATTGAATAAAAACTCAGAGAGAACTTTTTTGTTGTAGAAACTGACTCTTGCAGGGTTTCCTAGAGTCTCCTTTAAATAGCCGTCACGCAGGACGGCTAGGGTTTCACCGCTTCAGCCCAAACATAAAATAAAAGCTGAATAAATTAGGTTACAATATAATGGAAATGGAGAATATGGTTGCTGCTCATGAGGAGTCTCAAGTGGGTGATATAGAATATAGAAGAAGTGTTATCACTTAACTAAAGCTAAAACTATACAGAAGAAAAACTACAAAATAAACTAAGTGATCTCTTCTTAAGGAATTTGATTATGTTCTTCATGCTGGGACGTTCTATTTATAGCAGAAGAGTGAATGGAGAAGCTTGTAATTTCTTTGGAGTTGTCTTCTTGACTGCATGGATGGGGCGGTGCAAACAGTGTTCAGAGGGTTGCAACTTTCTTGGATGAGACACTTATTATTGAGATTTTTCGTTTCTTTGCAGCTCTCCAAGCCTTGCTTTCCTCCTAGCCATTGAGAACTCTTTATTCCCTGTTGTACACATTTCTTCGTGTTTGATTGCTGCACCGCTTATGCTTTATGGAAACTTTTCTTCAACGTTTCCTGAAAAGTGGTCAGAGAGATTGAGTAAGTGGAGCAGGTGTATTTAATGTTCTCAATCCGTTCCTCTTTTTATATATTTTCCAAAGGATTACGTCATCATCCGTTCCCCACTGTGTTTTTGTCATAAAGATATTAAACATGTGTTTTTAGTGCTAAAGTTGCTCATCAGTTGAGGGAACAGATGGTATTTTGCCATCAAAACGGGCTTAGATGGGAACGAATTTTCGTCCCATCAGCGGTCATCAATGTACAAAAAGGGGAACTCACTATGAGGATACACGATGATGAGATTGAATTCAATGTTCTGAAGGTAATGAAATTCCATGATGAAAAAGAAGATTTAGAAGAATGCTCTGTAATTGCCACATTGAGTAACCAACCCAACTTGAACTCAGATGATGGAGATGAAGGAACAAAAGAAGAAGAAAATAGTTTACAGAAGGAAGAACATATTCCTTACCTACAGGAAAGAAGACCTGAGCTCTTGCAAAGAACTGAAAAAGAAAAGCAAGTCAAAAGACCATCTGTAGAGCAACCCCCTGAGCTAGAACTGAAGTCGTTTCGCCAACATTTAAAATATGCATACTTAGGGAATGACAATACTCTCCTGGTTATCATCTCCTTACTCCTCACCAATGAACAAGAAGAATTACTGATTAGCAAAGCTAAAAAAATATCAAGGAGCTATCGGGTGGACCATAGCAGACCTTAAAGGTATCAGTCCCTCTTTTTGTATGCATAAAAAATTATTGACTGATCCTAACAGCTTTTCAATAGAACACCAAAGGAGATTGAATCTTGTTATGAAATAAGTGGTAAGAAAGGAAGTCATCAAGTGGCTAGACACAGGAATCATATATCCTATTTCTGATAGCAATTGGGTAAGTCCTGTCCAATGTGTTCCCAAGAAGGGGGGCATAACTGTGGAGCTAAACGAGAAGAATGAACTGATACCTGTCAAGAAAGTCATAGCATGGAGAATCTACCAGGACTGTAGAAAACTTAATACTGCCACCAGGAAAGACTACTTCCCACTTCCTTTCACAGATCAGATGTTAGATCACCTAGCAGGTTAGGAATATTTTTGTTTTCTTGATGGTTATTCTGGATATAACCAAATTTCTCTAACTCCAGAAGATCAACACAAAACCATTTCCACCTGTCCCTATGGAACGTTTGCTTTCAGAAGAATGCCTTTTGGCTTATGCAGTACACCAGCAACGTACCAAAGGTGTATGTTTTCTATTTTTCTGATTTGATAGGTGAAGGAGTGGAAGTTTTCATGGATGCCTTCTTAATTCTGGGAACGTCATATGATCACTGTCCGGATAATTTGGAAGAAGTCTTACAAAGATGCATCTCTACTAATTTGGTTCTTAACTGGTAAAAATGCCATTTCATGGTAAAAGAAGGAATTGTCTTAGGACATAAAATTTCCAGGAACGGATTAGAAGTAGATCAAGCCAAGGTAGAAGCTAGAGCAAAGATGCCACCTCCTGTCAGTGTCAAAACGCTTAGATCATTTCTTGGGCATATGCAGGCTTTGAAAGAAAGGGCCTTCAAGGCCGTAGTCATGTGAGAGGGAAAAACAAAATTTTTCTCAAGCGGAATTACACATACCAATTCAAGATACATGCTTTAGGACAAAATGTTACCTTGTTTGTAATTCAAAACTCGTAGATGATCAATGTTAGGCTTGAAGGTTCAAACCCTCTAATGTTAATCTTCACCACCCTTTGTCAAGATGCAAGAACCGTTCTTGAAAACCACCAATCGAAACCCAAAAGGAAGCAAGCTAGGCGTCCTAATAGGAGATGAAGGAGGAAAGGTTTCAAGGTGTTTAGATGAGTGAATTTTCAGCAAGAAAAATAACAAGAGTGGCGCATAGAATGGTAGGAGAAGTGGCAGGTTTTTCACACTCAACCCTTAGCCGAATTCACCTTTAAAAGGAGACTAAAGGAGGATTATATGCTACTGATTTTGAGTCATAAAATCACTCCAAAATTAGATAATGGAGCGCACAAATCATGCTGATTTTGAGTCATCAAATCACTCCAAAATCATATCATGGAGCGCACAAATCATGGAGCGAAATAAGGCTGATAACCAAGTCAATTTATTGGTCTAACAACCATCTTATGGCTGCCTATTTCAGCGCCCCATTCAGCCATAAAATCCTCTCCTAAAATCAAGGACATGATTATGATAAAATGCTAATTGAATTCAAATTCAAATCTAGCTCTTATCTTCTCCTTTTGTTATAAAACAAAACTACTATAGTCTATTCAAATTCAAATATTTAAATTCAAATATTTAAATTCAAAATTTAAATTGTGAAATTAAATATTAGATAATTAATTTAACTATTTAAATTAATTAATAAAGTCTTGGACTATCCAAGCCCATTATCACCATCCATGCACCTCCTTCCTTCTTAGGTAGGCTTCCAAACTTCTTCTTGGGCTAAAAACTATTATTAGGCCCAAAACCTTTAATGCTATAATGTCAAGACAATAAGGTGTTAGTGTGTGACTCATTAGGCCTAACATAGCCACTGACATAAATGGGCTTGGGCCCAACAAGACCACAACCCATTTAATGACAGCACAGAGCACTAGCAATGCTTTGTTGCTCCAGAGCTAGTTAGGTTAATGACATGATCATTCTATTAAATGAATTCGGTTACCGTATGTATTTCCTTTCGTCTCGATTACCTTCCCATTAAACCTAGGGTGAGGAGATGTATCAACCCTTGCGGTTTAGGGTAAGCTTTAATTCGAAATAGGGAATCTTCAATTTACTGACTCTAAAGGCAGATCATCTCATGATCTCTTTTACTATGCATAGATTCCCAAGTCCCATAAATGTCATCCTGATTTCTCCGATTTACAGATAACCTAATCCCTCACAGAGATTTGACGAATTCCTTCAGCTTATAACCCTAGGCATGTGCTCTTTCAGGACATGCCCAAAAGTATACCTATGAGTCTCCATGTTTCAGGCAGACGAGGTATACAATCAAAACATGCGTTCTAGAACACAGTCTAGGTGAAAACTTCTGGTCTAAGGAAAAACATACCCAAATAGTAAGAGACTGCTCTAATGATACTATTTGTGAGATTTCTTCATAGAGTCTATTTGTGGGTCTGTTCAGTGCGAGCTATACCCTTATAGGTCCACCCACGACTTTTGCTAAGATATCTCCATATCTTTAGTTCATGAGGTCTTTACCTTGTATCTGAATACAAGTAGATAAGTCGTGCTAGTCTTACCCGAGATCATTGATCCCCATTCTCAGTGTCTCTCGACTAGGAACATAAAATTAGGAATAAACATCTGGTATCCTTGAATCCTCATGATCGTGATCTCATCACAGATACTCAAGTGATACCTATTCTATTCCAAGGGGTTTATCTAGTTACTCATATAATATATTAACAATTATATCGAGACAAAATATGAAACAGGATAAAGAGTGCTTATGATTTATTTGCGACAATATAAAAGATACACATATGTCCTAATCTAATCAAAAGATTATCTCTAGGACATCCATATACTAACAAGCTCCCACTTGGCCTAGAGCCAATCAGACCTAAGACGTATACCTAAAGCCTCATAATGACTATCATGTTTTCTCTTAAAAACAGCCTTCGTCAGAGAATCGGCTAGGTTATCATCAGTGGGAACATAATCCATCTTTACATCCATCCTATCAATGATTTCTCTAATCATGTGATATCTGTGGAGCACGTGCTTAGATCTTTGATGAGACCTAGGTTCCTTTGACTGCGCAATGGCTCCAGTGTTGTTGCAAAGCAACTGTATGGGCTCATCCACGCTTGGAACCACCCTTAGCTCAGATATGAACTTTTCGATCCACACGGCCTCCTTAGCTGCTTCTGAAGCAGCTATGTACTCAGCTTCTGTCGTTGAATCTGCTGTAGTCTCCTGCTTGGAACTCTTCCAAGACACTGCCCCACCATTTAAGGTGAATACGAACCCTGACAAAGACTTGCAGTCATCTTTGTCACTCTGAAAGCTGGCATCAGTGAATCCTTTCATTGAAAGCTCATCCACCCCACCATAGACCAGAAATGCATCCTTAGTTCTTCTTAAGTACTTAAGGATGGTCTTGACTGCTGTCCAGTGACCCTCACTAGGGTCAGACTGGTATCTGCTCGTAATGCTCAAAGTATATGATACATCTGGTCTCGTACATATCATGCCATACATGATGGATCCAATAGCCGAAGCATATGGAATTCCACTTATGCGATCCTTCTCAGGCTGTGAGTTAGGACACATAGCCTTGGAAAGATGTACCCCATGACTGACGGGAAGAAAACCATTTTTCGACCCTTCCATGCTAAACCTCTTTAGCATCTTGTCAACATACGTGGATTTAGATAAACCCAACAACCTCTTGAATCTATCTCTATAGATCTTTATACCAAGTATAAAGGTCGCTTCTCCCAAATCCTTCATTGAGAAGCTTTCTGAAAGCCAGTCTTTAGTTGTTTGTAATGAGGGGATGTCATTTCCTATTAGTAATATGTCGTCTACATAAAGTACTAGGAAAACGACATTACTCCCACTAACCTTCTTGTAAAACACAAGGTTCATCCTCGTTCTTGATGAAATCGTAACTCCTAACAACTTCATCAAAACGAATATTCCAACTCCGTGATGCTTACTTTAGCCCATATATCGACCTTTGTAATTTGCATACCATATGCTCTTGGCCTTTGGTTTCAAAACCTTCAGGTTGTGTCATGTACACTTCCTCCTTTAAGAATCCATTCAAGAAGGCGGTCTTGACATCCATTTGCCAAATCTCATAGTCGTGATATGCTGCTATGGCAAGCATGATCCTAATAGATTTGATCATAGCAACTGGTAAGAAAGTCTCATCATAGTCAACTCCTTGTCTTTGACGATATCCTTTCGCAACCAACCTAGCTTTGTACGTTTGAATGTTTCCATTTGCATCAATCTTTCTCTTAAAGACCCATTTATTACTGATAGGAACTATTCCTTGCGGTTTTGGAACCAAGGTCCATACCTTGTTTTGATACCTCGAATCTATTTGAGATTCCATGGCTTCAAGCCATTTAGAAGAGTCAACATCCTTGACTGCCTCCTCATATTCATCTTCCTCGACGGTTTGTTGATTCTCAAACACAAACCCATACCTCTCAGGTGGATGGATGACCCTAGTAGACCTACAGAGTTGTGTGTTCACTTCTCCATTGGAGATCGTCGCCTGCGGAGCAGACTCGGGTTCCTGAATCTGTTCATGTGGTCCTTGAACTTCTTTAAGATCAATCTTACTCCCACTGGCTCCTTGAGAGATCAAATCATTTTCAAGGAACTCAGCATTCTTGGACACAAACACTTTGTATTCATCCAAGGAGTAAAAGTAGTATCCCTTAGTACCTTTGGGATACCCCACAAATAGACATTTGGTACTCTTAGCACTAAGCTTGTCTGATGCCAACGTTTTGACATATGCTGGCGATCCTCATTCCCCGAGGTAACTCAGGTTGGGTCTCTTACCATTCCATATCTAATATGGTGTGGTCTAAATAGATTTAAACGGTACCATATTTAGAAAGTATGCCGCCGTGTCTAAGGCATATCTCCAAAACGATTTTGGAAGTTGAGTCTCACTCATCATAGAACTGACCATGTCTAACAAGGTCCTGTTTCTCCTTTCGGAGACACCATTTTGGTGTGGTGTGTAAGGTGCAGTAAGCTGCGAGAGAATTCTATTTTCTCTCAGATAATCCTGAAACTCATGGCTCAGATATTCGCCACCATGATCTGATCACAAAGTCTTAATCATCTTGCCACGTTGTTTCTCTACTTCATTCCTATACTCTTTGAATTTTTCAAAGGCTTCAGATTTATGTCTCATTAGATACACTAACCCAAATCTTGATTTATCATCAGTAAAGGTAATGAAATATGAGTATCCTCCTCTAGCCTCTATAGACATTGGGCCACAAATATCAGAGTGAATGAGTTCTAATAACTCACTAGCCCTATGACTTTCAAGCCTTTTGGCCTTATGAGTCATTTTTCCAGCTAGACAAGATTCACATTGTCCATAGGATTCCAAATCCATGGAATCTAGGTATCCATTTGCATGCATCCTAGACAGTCTTGTTTCGTTTATGTGCCATAGTCTACAGTGCCAAAGATAAGATTGATTATCTGTCCTAGGTCATTTCACATTTACATTGAGCACTTCAGTTCCCATTTCCAAAACATATAAGCCATTTATTAAAGAAGCAGTACCAAAAACAATATCATTCAAAATGATAGAAAATGTACCATCCCTAATAGTAAAAGCAAAACCATCTTGTTCTAAACAAGAAATAGAAATAATGTTTCTAGAAATGCTAGGAACATAAAGACAATTATTCAAATGCAATAAAAGGCCCGTAGGCAAAATGAGGTCAGTATCTCCAACAGCTTGAGCAGTAACTCTTGCTCCATTACCAACGCGGAGGTCCACCTCGTTCTTCTCCAATCTCTTGGGGCTCCTAAGCACCTGCAACTCATTGCAGACATAAGAACCACAACCGGTATCCAATACCCATGAAGTCGATTAGCACAAGAATAATTTATCTCAATCATGTAAATACCTGAGGTAGAAGCATCACCATGCTTCTTGTCCTTCACACTCTTCAGGTAGTCTAGACAATTCCTCTTCCAATGGCCATTCTTGCCACAATGGAAGCACACAGCATCGCTTTTGTCCTTGGGTGCACTCTTACCCTTCTTTTTTCCTTTCTTCTTATTGGGTTTTCCTTTAGGGTTAAAGGAGTTGCCTTTAGCAAGCTCCTTGCCCTTACCCTTGGCCTTATTAGGCCCACCAATCAGAAGAGCTTGTGTCATATCCTTCTTGATAGACACTTCAGCAGTTGTTAACATACTTAACAACTCAGGCAAGCTCACAAGCATCCCATGCATGTTGTAATTCATAATTAATTGACTGAAGGAAGGTGGAAGTGAGGAGAGGACTAATTCATTACTTAGCTCGGCATCCATCACGAAGCCTAGATTTCCTAGCTTCTCAATGAGTCTGATCATCTTAAGAACATGACTGCTCACAGACATGCTCTCAGACATTCTGCATGAGAACAATTCTCTAGAGGCCTCATACCTTTCATGCCTGCCTTTAATATCATACAACTCCTTGAGATGCAAGATAATAGAGGGAGCATCCATATGCTCAAGCTGCTTTTCCAGTTCAGGCAACATGGATGCCAACATAATGCAGACTGCCATCACATTGTCATCCATGTGTTGTTTATGAGCTTCGAAATCGAAACTTTCATAATCAACATCCCCTTCCTTAGGAGCTACGGGTAAGTCACCTTCTAGTACATATGCAATTTTCTCGGCCCTAAGAACAATTCTCAGGTTTCGATACCAGTCCATAAAGTTTGAACCGGTCAGTTTGTTCATATCGAGTATAGCGCGCAGTGACAGTGGATTAGTCATACTAAAACTGAAAAATATGTAAAGATAAATTAATTAACATATATTGTCATGAAATAAGAACAAATTATTAAAGACTTTAAATAATATGCCCCTCCCACTATTTTATCTAAGTCAATGACCCTTAAAATCTGACTTAGGGTTATTCTACTTTTAGATTTTACCTTAGTGGGATTTTAAGAGTACGATTATTTATTTTTAACCCTCGTCTGAGACCGCAAGATTAAATTAAATAATAGGTTGATCCTTATCAACAGTATCTCATACCTTCTCTTAACATTAGGTTGACAACTCCTTGTCACTTAGTGCTGCATCTCATGCAACCAACCTAGCACTATTGCCCTAAGCACATAAGCCCGGCTGAGCCTGCAACTCATGCACTCAGTTAAGCACTAACCAGCACCCTAAGTGTCTTACACTTCTAATACTTCTCTCACTCAACGAAACAGTGGGTCCCAACTGAGTCGTGGAGCATCACTATTAGAGGAGGTTTGAGTAATATTGGTGGTGGGAGGTAATCATGCGCTTAATAATTGATTCCTTTAAGGGTTCCTTTTATTTAGGGTTTACTAAGTCTCATCAAACGCATATGTATTATTATCATGTTAGTCATAACTTATATCAAACATCTATCTGATTACACTAGTCGTAATTGGACGTGCACAATAAAGCATACAAACGCGATTTGTCCAATTGATGCATACTAGTCGTTTTAAGCCATAAAAGTATACATCCGCGATACACTATCTCATGCATACTAGTCGTTTTAAAACAAACAAGCATAAATAAAACAGTTTTATTTGAGACGGTCATGGTGCTCGCGCATTCTTCCATCTTGCTCCTTAGGCCACGGCTCCTTCTCGTCTAAACGCCACTTGCCTAATTCTCTAATTACAAAATAATAAAAGAAACTCCAATACATCTTTGGAGGGACAAAAGAATGTACAAACTTTAAAATTCAAAAATTACACCTTTAATTTTAATTAGAGCAAAATTACACCTCTAATTTAAACAACTTGAAAAGTTAAACAACTTGCAAGCACACAATATTATATTAAATATGTTCTCACATATATCTTGATATTTTAATAATTAAAATATCAAAACAAGAATCAAAATTCAAAATCTCCTAATTTTCTCTAAATGGTTGAATCATGCATCTTTATACATAATTCAAATCTTTGTCGATTCTTTCTCAAAGAACACAAAAATTAAACTATACATACAACCATATTTATTAATATGGCCGAACCATACATACATATGTATAAGAAATTTTATCACAAAAATTTTATGCTATGCTCCTCAACAATTCATCTAACCAAAGCCCAAAATTATCAAGATCAATATGAACAAAATTAAGAAACCTAATTTTATTCAAGTGGTCGAGATATGCCATGAACATTTCATGAATTTCTGAAATAAAATCATGGAGAAAACAAGGCATTTGAATATTCACATCATGGCCGAATCATATTCCTTTATAAAAGATGTTTCTTTTGAAAAATTTCACAAAGAATCATAAAGAAACAAAACCATGACCACATATAGATATATGAACATAGCAATCACATTAACATGTTCATAAAACATAAACTTTAACAATTTAAAGCATTGTAATTCAAAATCCATATGCAAAGATTCAAGCTTTAACTCTTTAAAGAACTTTTGACTGTAAATTTACTTGAAAACATCAACCTTTATCACTTAGAAGATTGAATTCAAATAATTCAAATCTAAAATACAATATTGACCGTAAAGAACAAATTTTTACAAACAAGGTACCATCACCCGTCGATAGTAAAGCAACCGGGCTCTGATACCACTTGAAAGAAAGAGCCTTGAAGGCCGTAGGCATGTGAGAGGGAAAAACAAAATTTTTCTCAAGCGAAATTACACATACCAATTCAAGATACATGCTTTAGGATAGAATGTTACCTTGTTTGTAATTCAAAACTCGAAGATGATCAATGTTAGGCTTGAAGGTTCAAACCCTCTAATGTTGATCCACACCACCCTTTGTCAAATTGCAAGAACCGTTCTTGAAAACCACCAATCGAAACCCAAAAGGAAGCAAGCTAGGCGTCCCAATAGGAGAGGAAGGAGGAAAGGTTTCACGGTGTTTAGATGAGTGAATTTTCAGCAAGAAATTACACAAAAAATGGCGCATAAATTGTAGAAGAAGTGGCAGGTTTTTTTTCGATCAAAAAACCCTTAGGAGAACTCCTCTCTAAAAGGAGACTAAAGAAAGATTATATGCTGCTGATTTTGAGTCATAAAATCACTCCAAAATCAGATAATAGAGCGCACAAATCATGCTGATTTTGAGTCATAAAATCATTCCAAAATCAGATCATGGAGCGCACAAATCATGGAGAAAAATAAGGCTGACAACCAAGTCAATTTATTGGTCTAACAACCATCATATGGCTAGCCTATTTGAACGTCTCATTCAGCCATAAAATCCTCTCTTAAAATCAAGGACATGATTATGATAAGATGCTAATTGAATTCAAATTCAAATATAGCTCTTATCTTCTCCTTTTGTTATGAAACAAAACTACTATAGTCAATTCAAATTCAAATATTTAAATTCAAAATTTAACTTCAAAATTTAAATTATGAAATTAAATATTATATAATTAATTTAACTATTTAAATTAATTAATAATGTCTTGGACTATCCAAGCTCATTATCACCATCCATGCGCCCCTTTCCTTCTTAGGTAGGCTTCCAACCTTCTTCTTGGGCTAACAACCATTATTAGGCTCAAAAACTTTAATGCTATAATGTCAAGACAATAAGGTGTTAGTATGTGACCCATTAGGCCCAACATAGCCACTGACATAAATGGGCTTGGGCTCAACAAGACCACAACCCATTTAATGACAACATAGAGCACTAGCAATGCTTTGTTGTCCCAGAGCTAGTTAGGTTAATGACATGATCATCCTATTAAATATATTTGGTTACTGTATGTATTTCTTTTCGTCTCGGTTACCTTCCCATTAAACCTAGGGTGAGGAAACTTATCAACCCTTGCAGTTTAGGTTAAGCTTTAAGTTGAAATAGGGAGTCTTCAATTTACTGACTCTAAAGGCAGATCATCTCATGATCTCTTTTACTATGCATATATTCCCGAGTCCCGTAAATGTCATCCTGATTTCTTCGGTTTACAGTTAAACTAATCTCTCACAGAGATTTGACGAATTCCTTCAACTTATCACCCTAGGCTTATGTTCTTTCAAGACATGCCCAAAGGTATACCTATGTATCTCCATGTTTCAGGCAGACGAGGTATACAATCAAAATATGCCTTATAGAACATAGTCTAGGCAAAAACTTCTGGTCTAAGAAAAGACACGACCAAATAATAAGAGACTGCTCTAATGATATTATCTGTGAGATTTCCTCATAGAGTCTTGTTGGGTGATTTGCTGATGGTGGAAAAATACAAGTTCTGATAGGGGACGTTCCTCTGTTCTTGCAGAACACAGATTCGTCCCTTAGTTCCAACCCAAGTGCGCAAGTGCACGAATCAAGTAATAAAGGGAGTATTAATGCCCAAATTATTGTTCCCACGAGGATAGAGTGCTAATTATTGTTTTATCACTGTTTATAAAGAGTGAAAATGAGAAGAAAAGTTAGTAAATGAACTGCTTGGTCAAACGTTCCCTACTGTCTTTACAACGTTCCTCAGGAACAGTAGGTTCAATCTGATGGCAAACAGTTGCTCGCTGCGTTATGTATGTGATCCTTCCTGTTTAGAAGAAGGTGAGATAATAATCATTGGAGTTTTTGTAAGTACTAAATAAAATGAAATAAAACTACTAAAACAGAAATAACTATAATCAAGAGACAACAAGGTGGTGGTTAAAACAGTTTAACAGAAGGAACGGATTCACTGCTTCACTCTTAAAGGGGATGTTTTCTCTGCTCAAGACTTAACACCTTTTGGCTTTGTCCCAGTTTCTTTGCTTGCCAACTCTGATTCCTCAGCTCATGGTCTAGATGGCTCAAGTGTTTCCATATTCCCACGGCTCCCTTGATTCCAACAGGTACTTAGTTCAGAACCTTAAAATGGACGAGTTGGCCCCTTATTCATAAGGTGACCAGTAGCATTTTTGCCATGACATCTACCTTCCCCCAATGGCTAAGCTGTCTGAAATCCCTTCCTTATGGAAGTTCCTTTCTCAGTATGTACCCAATTTCCATTGGCGCACAATGAATATAGCTTACTTAGCCAAAGAAATACAAAAAGCTTCGGTCAAGAGTTTTGAAAACAGTTCTTTAAGAGTTTCACAGTTTACCCGTTCCACAGATAGTTCAGCTCATGGCTGATAGTTTAAAAATAATTATTCTCAATTGAGATCATATAGACCCGAGATTCAGTCAAGAGATAACGATTGGAACGAAGAGAAAAACACTTATATTAATTTAAAAGACAGTTTACAAAAAGAAACAGAAAATGGAGGAAGATGGGTATTTGCTCGTGAGGAGTCTTGATGGTTGTTTACAGAGAAGAGAAAAGGGGTTGTCACTTAACTACAGTTACAACTTAAAATTAAACTAAGTTACTAACTACTACTAAATGATCTCTTCCTTTCGGACTGCAAACCCTCCAGGATTCGATGATGTTTTTGTGGGAGGGTAGTGCTATTTATAGCTGGAAGGGGAGTGGCAAGACTGTAATTCCTTTAAAGCTAGTTGCTTGATGAGGGGACGGGACTGTGGCAGCAGAGTGTAAAGCTTGCGTGAATTGCTGAATGGAACAAGATTTGGTGATGATTAGCTGTTGTTTGCAGACCTTCCCATGTTTTGCTTCTGTTTTCAGCCAATGAGAACTCTTGATTCTCTGCTCTTCACGTTTCCAGCTGCTCAGTTGATGCACCGCCTTGCTTTTTAGAAGTCTTTAACTCTACGTTACCTGTAAAGTGTACAGAAGCATTAAATGAATGGAGCAGGTGCATTAAATGTGTCTCAGTCCGTTCCTCTTTTAATATATTTTAAAGGAATACGTTACCATCTGTTCCTCCACTGTGTTTTTGTCACCAATGTGTAAAACAAGTGATTTTCATGCTGAAGTTGCTCATCAGATGAAGGAACGTATGGTATTTTGCCATCAAAATGGGCTTAGATGGGAACGAATTTACGTCCTATCAAGTCTCTTTTTCGGGTCTGTTCAGTGCGAGCTATACCCTTATAAATCCACCCACGACTTTAGCTAAGACATCTCTATATATCTGTAGCTCATGAGGTCTTTACCTTGTATCTGTATACAAGTAGATAAGCAGTGCTAGTCTTACCCGAGACTACTGATCCCCATTTTCAGTGTCTCTAGACTAGGAACATAAAATTAGGAATAAACATCTGGTATCCTTGAATCCTCATAATCGTGATCTCATCACAGATACTCAAGTGATACCTATTCTATTCTAAGGGGTTTATCTAGTTACTCATATAATATATTAACAATTATACCGAGACAAAATATGAAACAGGATAAAGAGTGCTTATGATTTATTTGCGACAATATAAAAGGTACACATATGTCCTAATCTAATCAAAAGATTGTCTCTAGGACATCCATATACTAACACCGCTGTGGCGGAAACTCAGGAAACACCTCGAGGAATTCCTTCACCACAGGAATGCCAGTGAAATCCTCCTGTGACCCACTCACCAAACCTCCCAACATGACATAACCAAATGTCCCTGTTCTCAAGGCTCTCCTAGCCTGCAACACTGAAATATAAGGCGAGGAACTGGCTGTGGAATCACATGGAGACATCACAACTCACTTGGCATAACAGTCAATCATCACACAATTTCTAGACAACCAATCCATACCCAGAATGATCTCCAGATTAGCCATCGGCAATCCTATCAGATCTACCAAAAAATCATGGCCATCCCACTGAAACACGACATCTCGATGTACAGTGGAGGTATCACACTTTTCTCCGGTGGCGGTTGTAAGAACCCGCACCGTTAATTAAAGAAATTAATTAATTAAATGTAAAATTAGAAAATAATTCCATAATTGACCCTAATAATTATTAGGAGGCTCTTATAATTATAGTAAGTGATTAAGAATGCTGAAAGTCGTTTTTCGGAAGAAAAGTGCAAATACCGGTTCTGCTAGTCGGTATAAATGCGTACCAAAAAAGTATCCCGAAAAATTATAATAAGTGCATGATAATTCCTAGAATAATTTATAGGACTTTTAAAACGAGTTTCAAGTCAAAATAATGAGAACTGGTGCCATAAACTGATACTGGCTATGAAAAGCGCGTACCGGAAAGGTGCTCCGAAAAATATAATAAAAATATGTTAATTCTTGTAGAATTGAGTAGGTTAAGAATTCTAAGTTTGGAATTAAAATGCTAAGCGTAGAAATTAAAGCTAATACTGTGTGTTCTATACTTAGGTGACTATATATAGGCTTGTTAAGGCACAACACCCTAGGCACTCAGATTTCTTACGTGACTCTCTTGGTGGCTGAGTGTTAGTGCACTGTTTCATTGGCTTCTCCTTCATTTCTTGAGCCAAGTGGTCACCTTTGCTCCATTTCTTCTTCTCTTTTGTTGAGTAAACACTTTGGTTGGGTGTGATGGTCACTTGTGAGTGGGAGAGGAGCTTATGTTCTGAGTTTTGAGGCTGCTTGAGCGGTGGGGAAGGGATGAGTTGGTGTGTTTCCTTGGGTGAGCTTTTGTTCATGTCTTTGGTAGCTCCAAGAAGCCATTTTTGGTGAAGAGGAACCTTGGTAGTGTGCCATTTTCGTTCTCTTGGCAAGTCAGTACCCTAGGAGCTGAAGAGTGAGCTCCAAGAGCATTCTTTCCACTGTTTGTTTTGTTGGTAAGCTCCATCAACCTTTGATCTTGAGTCTAAGGGCTTAAAAATGGAACCTTGATGCATGTAATGAGCTAAGTTGATAACTTAAGGGTGGGTAATGTCAAACACACCTAGAAATGCATGTTTAAGTGTCTTTATTCAGTAAAAACCCAACCTTGGAAGGATATCTTCACGAAATGCAGAAACTGCATTCTGTCGTGAAATATCTGAATATCTGATCGTGAAATATCCGGATATTGGATATCCGGATATGGGGATCTGGATATCCGGATATGCCCCCGAGAAATATCCGGATATTCTGGGATTTCGTAGAACAGTAGCTGTGCTGTGTGTACAGTAGGCTATTGGGGGTTTGTGGACCCTAGATTGATGAAGTTGAACTTCTGTAATTAATGAACTAAGTCAGAATCATGTGATTAAGGGCTTGCGGCTTTGTTAGAAGCCTTAAGACGTAAAACGTAAAGGAAAGACGTTGTCTTTAAGTGTATGCTTGTAGAGTTTAATTAATGATGTATTATTGGTCCATAACAGATTGTGATACTGCTGTGTTTGGGCTTTGAGATTGTAGACTCTTGGCTGGGATAGTTAGCTTGCAAGGTAAGCTTTCGTGTCCTCGGTATAGCCATGTTGTGGTTCCACCATGTCCCATGGGGGTATGGTTATATGCATACTGTGTTACATGTTTTTGATGTTTTGAAAATGCTGTTGAGCTGTTATATGCCAGTGCCTTTATGATATCCATGTGGTGTTCCACCTATACGGTAAGCCTGAGTATGTGGTACATACAAGATGGTGAGGCTATGGGTGAGGTGCAAGCGGTGTTCCTTGTACTACGTGTGGGTAATAGATGTATTCCTGCATTTCTCTGGCCAGTAGAATAGTATTAAACACACATGGCATGAATATCTGTTGCACTGCATAGTTTTGGAACTGATATTGATATTACTGCTTTTAGAACTTATATTGCACATGTAAGTGAGCTTGGAGTGGAAGAACCTTGAGGACCCCTTGTCTTACTGAGATTTCTGGTTTAGAGATCTCACCCCACGTTTGGGGAATGCTTATTTCAGGTTCAGGTAATGCGGGGGTTGAGACCTCTAGTGGCAGGAGGCGAGAGCTTAGCTGATAGACGTTGCATGTTTATGCTGATATGTTGTTATGCTATTATGATTGGATGTCGATCCTGTTTACTGTCTTATGCTTTTAGCTTCAGTTATGGATTTATATATTGAGACTTTGTTGGTTATGCTGTTGATTTGTTGAGTATGGGGATTGTCCATGCCACTTAGACTTGTTTATGTCTTGTTTTAGTTGGAGTTATAATAATGTATCAGGATATTGTCTGGATTACGTGTTGCAATGTCGTGACTTAGATACCCATTATATCTATATTTTGAGGTATTTCAGTTAGATGTGTTATTGCAATTTACATACAGGAGATATTTTATGAAATTGATTAAGTAATCAACTTGGCTAAGTATAATGACGTCATAATTGAAAAGAAAAAGATTTTCCGCATTTTTAATTAAACGCAGCTTTATACGATAGTATGATAACATTACCGGGTATACACGGGGTGTTATAGCAGTGGTCACCCGCAATGGTGGAGAAAGCACATCACTGGCAACTCAAGCCCCACAGCAATCGGAGTTGCAATAAAAGAATGTGTAGCCCCGGAGTCAAACAAGACATAAACAACAGATCCACCAATGGAAACAGTACCTCTGACAAGGTTCGGAGCTCGGTCTGACTGCTGCCGATCCAAAGTGTACACACGGCTGGTGGCAAGTGGCACTACAGGTGTCGCTGTAGGTGGAAGGGGAACCATCTGAAGTGGAGCTGCCTGAACCGCTGCAGCTCTCGCCGTCGACGTCGGACAATCTCTGGAATAGTGGCCCTCCTTGCCACAGTGAAAATAGATCAGCTGGCCGGTAGCACAACGTTCTGCATGCTCCTTTCCGCACCCTGCACATCTAGGAGTGAAAAGAGGTCTAGCAAAACCTCCCTGTTGCGAAAAGGTCCTCTTGAACTGGCTAGGCGCCTGCCTAGCAGCCAATGACTTTCCTTTTTCCTTTACTAGTAAACTTCCTGTCCTTCCAGGAAGTGGAACTACCCGTTCCCTTGACCTCCGCAACCTTGGCCCTCTTGGCCTTGCTCAAAATGCATACATCCTCGATGTCTCGACATTGTTGTACCAGTGTCCCAAAGTCCCTCGATGCAGCTCCAGCGATGCGATCAGCTATCTCATCATTCAGTCCCCTACGGAACTTAGCAGCCAAGAATGACGGAGTAGGCATAGCGATCCTGAAATGTGCAAACTTGACCAGTTCATTGAACTTAGCCAAGTACTCGTCAACAGACAACGAGCCCTGCACCAATCTGTCAAACTCCCATGCTTCCTCTCCTGAGCATCGTATGGGAAATACCTCCCAAGGATGGAATCCTCAAAGAACAGCCATGTCATGACATGAACCTGCATCTCATAAGCTTGAGAGGTGTTCGTCCACCAATCGTGTGCATCGCCCTCCAGTATATATGTCGCAAACATCAAATTTTGCAGATCAGTGCACTGCATGACTCAGAAGATCTTATCCAATGCCTGAAGCCATCTCGTAGCAGCAATAGGATCATACAACCCATCAAAAGAAGGTGGCTTATGCTTGCGGAAAGCATTAAGCCGGCGGTCTATCACATCACGGTCCTCCATGGGCTCATGGTAGGGTTCCATCACCCTAGTACGCTGACGGATACCCTCCACGTGACTCAGGCTATCATCCTGAAGACTAAGTGGAGGCGGTGGTGGTGGTGGTGGAGGAAACTGACCCTCATTGCGGCCAGCCCTCATTTCCTCCAACACGACCCTCATCATGTTCATGTTCGCCAGCCTGTTCGTCTCAAAAAAATCTTATGTGGCCTTCCGGTTCGCCTCGCGAACGGCATACATCATCGCCTGGTTAGCTAATCTAGCGGCCTCCTGATCGGCTAGTCTAGCCGCCTGCATCTCAGCCAATGCAGTCAGGACAGGATCAAGTTGATCCTCGTTCGTCTCTCAGTTTCTCCTAGGCATTACCATGACTCTGCACAAGTTACACAAAGAATGAGTTGATCAGGCCCACGCAATGTGGTCGCAATTGCATCATCATAGCAAAACCCAATCAGAGAAAACACACAAGACAAACACACAACAATAAGTTATTGCAATACATACAAGTTTTTCCCTAGAAAGTGCTCTGATACCATAAAATGTAACACCTCGTGTATACCCGGTTTGTTATCATGTCATCGTATTAAGCCACGCTTAATTAAAATGCGGAAAATCTTTTTCATTTCAATTATGACGTCATTATCAAATTACCAAGTTAATTACTTAATCTTTTTAAAACATTGATTGTATGTAATTGCAAATAAACAGCTATCTACACTGAATAACCTCATAATATAAATATATGAGTATCTAAGTCACGGAACTACAACATGCATTCCAAACCATAATCCTGATACATTAATACAACTCGAAACTAAAATAAGACATAGTCAATCAATGTGGCATGGACAACCCCCATGCTCACCAAATAAGGCAACAAAGCCCAACAAAGTCTCAACAACAACATCATAATAATCATAACATAAAGCATGTCAGTATCCAATCATAACAGTATAAGCAGATGGGTCTAACTCAACTCCGGCCTCCTGCCGCCCGAGGTCTCAACCCCTGAGTTACCTGAACCTGAAATATGTGCCCCAAACGTGGGGTGAGATCTCTAAACAGAAATCTCAGTAAGGCAAGAGGTCCTCAAGAATTTCTCCACCCCATGCTCACTTACATGTGCAATATAAGTTCTAAAAGCAGTTTAACAATATAAGTTCCAAAATCAGTGCAATGCAACAGATAATCATGTCATGTGTGTCAAGATATTCTACTAGCCATAGAAATGAAGGGTTTACATACATCTATTACCTACATCAGTGCAAGACGCCACTTGTACCCACCCACAGAATCACCATATTGTATGACGCCACATACTCAGGCTTACCGTCTAAATGGAACAACATATGAATATTATAAGGCCCTTGCACTTAACAGCTCAAAGCATTTCAATAATCAAAACATAAGAACACATCATGCATAAAACCATTCCCCCATGGGGTATGGTGGAACCAACAATGGCTAAACTGATGACACGAAAGCTTACCTCTAAGCAATCAATCCAATCCAAGGTCCATACCAGCTCAAAGTCCACACACAGCACAATCACAATCTGTTTGGACCAATAATCATATCAATATTCATACTCTACAAGCATAAGACATAAAGACCATGCCTCCCTTTTACGTTTCATGTCTTTAGGCTTCTCACAAAGCCATAAGCCCTTAATCACTTAGATTCTGACTTAGATTAATTATTACATATGTCCATATTAACCCAACATGGGTCCACAAACCCAAAATAGCATTCTGTATGAACAGTACCGTTACTGTCTCGAACTTCCCAGAATATCCGGATATATGTCGGGGTCATATCCGGATATCCATATCCGGATATCATATCCAGATATCCATATTCGGATATCACAAGACCCCATATCCGTATATTGATATCCGGATATCAATATCAGGATACCATATCCGGATATTTCGTGACAGAATGCAGTTCTGCATTTCGCGAGATATCCTTCTCAAAGGTAGCTCTTTTAACAATTCCAAAAGCCTAAACATGCATTTCTAGGTGTGTTTACCCTTACCCAACCTTAAGTTATGAACTTTGGCTTATCACATGCATCAAGGCTTCATTTTTAACTAAGGAAACTCATGATCATGGTTGGTGAAGCTTACCCAAGCTTAAAACAGAACAAGGAGGTGCTCTTGGAGCTCTCACAACAGCCACAAGACTCAGACTCCACAGAGACACGAAAATGCCAAGCAAGCAAGGTACTTTCTCACCAAAGGTAGCTTCTTGAAGCTTCCTCACTCAAGACAATGGCTACTACTCCACCTACAAGGAAGTCAGCCCCCTCAATACCATAACTCAGAAGCTCACACTAGCTTATGGAGCACCCAACACCCTCACAAGACTAACTCTCACTCAACAAAGGTGTTTTGGTGAAGGTTTCATAGAGAAAGGTGGCTCCTTGGTTCAAAAATGAAGAAGAGAAGGAAATGGAACAGTGAAGGCTGATCAGCTGCAAGGGTTCTCACGTAGAAGGCACAAGGAATGACCTAGGATAATGTGCCAAGGCCTTATATAAGCCACTTAAGCTTTAATCGCACTGTATTAGCGCTAATAGATATGCTTAGAATTTTAATCCCAAACTTAGAATTCTGAACCTACTCATTTTTCTAAGATTTGCCATATTTTTATATTGAAATTTCGGTACGCGCTTTTACTTAGCCAGTATCAGTTCTGACACCAAATCTCATTACTTCAACTTGAAACTTGTTTTACCAGTCCCATATATTATTCTAGGAATATTCTCATACTTATTATAATTTTTTGGGATACTTCATCGGTACGTATTTATACCGTGAGGCAGAACCGGTATCTGCACTTTTCGTCAGAAAAGCGACTTTCGACATTATTAATTACTTACCATAATTATTTAAGCCTTCTCATAATTATGAGGGTCAATTATGGAATTATCTCATTAATCTCATAATTAATTAATTAAATTTCTAAATTAACGGTGCAGGTTCTTACATCAGCCCTATAATGCTGCACACTGGGGTTTTAACTCCTTACAACTTCCATACAATTCACCTTAGGGACTTTCATTTATATCTATAGCTGACCTAAGCCATTTAAAGACTTTAATTACTAAGTCCATGAAACATAATTCATATGACACAATATCAAATGGATCAAGCAATACAATTATCCAAAAGACATAAACTTATACATATCTTCCAACAAGAGCAAACAAACTCAATGGGTATATAGTGACATAGACAACCCCTATGCTGACCTCAAATAACAACAAATCCAATCAAGTCTAGTCATAATAAAGTCGCCTCATTGTAGAATGAATGATCATAATATGCATGACTCATAATAATAATGAAATCTCTATGCTAGCCTTTTGCCTCTATCAATGTCCGTCTCACGAACGTCATATCCTGAAAATGTGCCCCAAAAAGGGGTGAGATTTCTAACAGAAACCTCAGTAAGACAAGGGGTCCTCAAGGAATCCTCCACCCCAAGCTCACTTATAGGTATAATATAAGTTCTAAAATAGTGCCATGCAATATATCAAATGGGTGTGCAATGCCACATATGTACAAGGACCCCGCTTGTACCTCACCCACAGAATCACCACCTTATATGCCGTCACATACTCAGGCTTACCGTCTAGGTGGTACACCACATACATATACATATGACAAATGCACTATATCTTAGTCCAGCTCAACAGCATATCCAATACTCATAACATAAATAGATATAATTTCACAATTCAGCTCAACAGCTTATCCAATGCTCATAACATAAACAGATATAATACTGTAATCCAGCTCAATAGCATATCCAATACTTATAACATAATGATTATAATTTCCAAAAAACATACCATGCACATTGATAAACCCTTGGTTTATAAGGTTTTAAAACATAGCTTAATTTATGTGATTAAAAGGATGGAAAAGAGGGTTAATGTCCTAAAAAGTCCTAAATACAAGTTCTGAAGCTTATGTTGAAAATTTACATTGTTCTTGTAGGAAAATGAAGCTCAAGAAGCAAAACAGAGAAGGAAGAAGATTATGAAGAATGAGAAAATTCTAAGTGTTAGGCGCTAAAACGGCCAATGTCAAGAGTTTTAGTGCCCTGCTGCAAAATGAAGCCAAAAAGTGCTGGTGTTGAGCGCTAAAACGCCCAAAGCAAACGTTTTAGCGCCCTGCTATTCACAAAGATGTTGGTGCTGAGCGCTAAAATGGTCAAGTAAAGCATTTTAGCGCCCAGGACAGTTAAAAGTGGTTAGGCACCCGTCAAGTTGAGCGCTAAAACGTCCAACAATGAGAGTTTTAGCGCCCGTGTCAGTTTTGGATGTTATTCAGTTAGAATTTGTAAACTATAAAAGGGGCAAAGGACTTTCATCCTATCATATCCTATTATCTATAATCTCTGATACTTAGGAAGGGGGGCTCATATCGGATCTTTTATAGATCTGATCTGACTCTTCATTTTCTCTGAATTTCCAAATTTCTTAGCACTTAGTATTGTATTAGTTTAGTATACTTATGTAATTGTAATTGAAGATTGAAGACTCAACATCATGACAATGGAGTTTGATCTTTCCTCTTCTCTTGTTTATATTTTCATTATGTTTGAGTAGAGTCCTTTGTAGTCTGATTCAATGGAACTCAAGTGTGAATTTGTGAATGGTTAATTGAATATTTTGTTTATCTTTTATGTGATGATATGAAGTTGTCTTTATTAATTCTTTCCATCAAGGGAATAGTGTAGAACAGGGATGTTTACATTGTTTCTGTAATTAACAACTTCATCATCAGTGTTCTAGTATTCAAGGGATTGATGCTAGAATTCTGGTGTGATCTTAAGATCTTAGTATTTAATGCATGTATTAAGAAGGGAATCACCAAGGGATTGGGGTTTCTGATTAATGTATCAATCAGGGTAGTAAGGGATTACATCTTGATGATAAGAAAAAGGTTGATCAACATCACATGGAAGATAATTCATTATAGAAATTGGTTCGTCCATAAATTCATGCTTGAGGGAAATTGATGTCTGACTACTTATTTAAATTATAATTCACATTTCATTTATTTATCAAGTTTTAATTCAATTCAGTTTAATTTCTGGTGACAAGAAATCAAGGCAATCAATATTCTTTTGTTTGATTCAACTTAAATATCTATGGTTAATCGGTGCTTGAACACAAATTCTCGTGGGAACGATCTTTACTCATCATTTTATTACTTGTGTGACTAGTAAACTTGCTAAAGTTGCAACAAGTTTCTGGCGCCGTTGCCGGGGATTTGTTCTTTCAACATTGACAGACACCATTAATATTTGAGATTGAATTTTTATTTTTCAGCAATCTATATTTATGTGTGAAGTTTTATTTTTCTCAAAATTCTGGTCCAGAGCGCTAAAACGTTCAGACGTGACTGTTTTAGCGTGATGCGACGCACATCAATGTGCATATGTCTCTGGAGACCAACGCTAAAACGCTTGATTTCAACGTTTTAGCGCTGGTCCACTTATATGATTTACATGGTTATCTCATATGTTTCACACACTCTCATATTCTACTCCCTCACTCTCATTTCACACACTCTCAAATTCTTTTACCTCTCTTATGCATCCGTCCACCAATCAACCACAATGTATGTTACAATCTTCCTTCCTCATTTCGAGCATCATGGGTTGTTCTTCTCTTGTGTCCCACATTGACTTTTGATTTCACTCCTCTTTAGTTTCTATTATTCTGATTTAGTTTCTTTTAGTTTTATTTTTCTATTAGTTTACTTTTGTAATTCAGTTAAGTACATTGGGATATTCACTATTTTTGCATGATGCTATTGGTTTATATATGAATGTGTTTCAGCGATCAATTGTTGTTTTAGATTTAAATTAGTTGCTGGGGACAACAACGTTTAAATCTGGGAATTGGGTGTGATTGAATGGCATGCAAACTTCCTGGAGATGTCACACAAATTGATGAGCCAAAACAGGGAAATATCTCAATCTTTTTCTTTTCTAAGTTTTCTTGTGTGATTTGGATTTTGGATTTCAGTTGTGATATGGAATTCCATGAGGATTAGACTGATCAAAGTTTTATATGATTGATCAAATTAAGGATACAACCTTATACCTTGCATGTTGAGCTTAAATGAAATTATTGCATGACTCATTCAATGTGTAAGAGTAAATAGATTAGTTTTGATGCATATGGAGAAAGTCAAGCATGCACTCTGAACTGTGAGAATTTGAGCCTATACAGAAAATTTTGTTCAGAGAACACTTCATTGCATGAATAACTCTAGAATTTGCTTTGTTTCTTGCTTGAAATGGTTTATGATGTGTAGGGTAGAAATGATTGAGGCACTTCCTTCTTGAACCAGAATGTTTAAATGGCCAACCTTAATGTTTTCATTACATGAAACCCTTGAGCTTAAGCCTGTTTGTCTATAAAACCAAGAACCTACATTCATTCCAATCCTTCAGATTAAAAGGTTCAGATAAGTGATAATGGATGAAAAGTTCTGTTGGGAGAAAGGTGTTTCCTGTAATGAATGAATGCACAAAGTGTTACAAAGTGTTGGAGATATAGAAAAGAAGGAAGAAAAAGAAAAGGGGATTAAAGACACAAAGTGTCTGAAAGAGAAGAAGAAGAAAAAAAGGATTAAAGACACAAAGTGTCTGGAAGAAAAAGGAGGAAGAAAGGTTCAAAGAAAGTACAAGGAATGAAAAGGAAGAAAGTTGGGGGAATTAAGAAAAAGATGATAAATATTGTGATCCTCCTCTTAGCTGAATCTGATTCATTTAATCTGAACCCTTCCTTTAACATAAACTTCTACCCCTAGTCAAGCCACATACCAAGCCATATTGCTAACTATTCAAAGACCTTTTTTATCTGCTCTATGGATCATTGTTACTGTAGAAAGTGAAAAGATGGGCAAGCTTATGGTAATTTGAGTACAGTGAAAATTGAATGATAAGTGTATCCTTAAATACTAGAGTTCAAGAGAGTTAAATTCTCATAATTTTTGAGAAGTTCCTAGTGAGGGGGTGTTTTGTTTGGAAGTCTCTGTATATCACCTCTGCTGATCTGTTGAAAAGTCACAAATGATTTTGGGCAAATCATAGGAAATAAAAGATTGCATGGTTATAAGCTTGTATCATGAAATGTTGATCTTTTGTTAATTGAAGTCTATCCTCATAAATTTCATCTGTAAAGAATCTCAATTCCTTCTCTGTTTTTAATTCATTACTGAGGACAGCAATGTTCAAATCTGGGAATTGTGATAAACCCTTGGTTTATAAGGTTTTAAAGCATGAATTAGCTTAATTTATGTGATTTAATGGATGGAAAAGAGGGTTAATGTCCTAGAAAGCCCTAAATACTAGTTCTGAAGCTTATGTTGAAAATTTACATTGTTCTTGTAGGAAAATGAAGCTCAAGAAGCAAAACAGAGAAGGAAGAAGATTCTGAAGAATGAGAAAATTCTAGGTGTTGGGCGCTAAAACGGCCAAAGTCAAGAGTTTTAGCGCTCTGCTGCAAAATGAAGCCAAAAAGTGCTGGTGTTGAGTGCTAAAACGCCCAAAGCAAACGTTTTAGCGCCCTGCTGTTCACAAAGATGTTGGTCATGAGCGCTAAAACGGTCAAGTAAAGCGTTTTAGCGCCCAGGACAGTTAAAAGTGGTTAGGCACCCGTCAAGTTGAGCGCTAAACGTCCAACAATGAGAGTTTTAGCGCCCGTCTCAGTTTTGGGATGTTATTCAGTTAGAATTTGTAAACTATAAAAGGGGAAAAGGACTTTCATCCTATCATATCCTATTATCTATAATCTCTAATACTTAGGAAGGGGGGGTCAGATTAGATCTTTTATAGATCTTATCTGACTCTTCATTTTCTCTGAATTTCCAAATTTCTTAGCTCTTAGTATTGTATTAGTTTAGTATACTTATGTAATTGTAATTGAAGATTGAAGACTCAACATCATGACAATGGAGTTTGATCTTTCCTCTTCTCTTGTTTATATTTTCATTATGTTTGAGTAGAGTCCTTTGTAGTCTGATTCAATGGAACTCAAGTGTGAATTTGTGAATGGTTAATTGAATATTTTGTTTATCTTTTATGTGATGATATGAAGTTGTCTTTATTAATTCTTTCCATCAAGGGAATAGTGTAGAACAGGGATGTTTACATTGTTTCTGTAATTAACAACTTCATCATCAGTGTTCTAGTATTCAAGGGATTGATGCTAGAATTCTGGTGTGATCTTAAGATCTTAGTATTTAATGCATGTATTAAGAAGGGAATCACCAAGGGATTGGGGTTTCTGATTAATGTATCAATCAGGGTAGTAAGGGATTACATCTTGATGATAAGAAAAAGGTTGATCAACATCACATGGAAGATAATTCATTATAGAAATTGGTTCGTCCATAAATTCATGCTTGAGGGAAATTGATGTCTGACTACTTATTTAAATTATAATTCACATTTCATTTATTTATCAAGTTTTAATTCAATTCAGTTTAATTTCTGGTGACAAGAAATCAAGGCAATCAATATTCTTTTGTTTGATTCAACTTAAATATCTATGGTTAATCGGTGCTTGAACACAAATTCTCGTGGGAACGATCTTTACTCATCATTTTATTACTTGTGTGACTAGTAAACTTGCTAAAGTTGCAACAAGTTTCTGGCGCCGTTGCCGGGGATTTGTTCTTTCAACATTGACAGACACCATTAATATTTGAGATTGAATTTTTATTTTTCAGCAATCTATATTTATGTGTGAAGTTTTATTTTTCTCAAAATTCTGGTCCAGAGCGCTAAAACGTTCAGACGTGACTGTTTTAGCGTGATGCGACGCACATCAATGTGCATATGTCTCTGGAGACCAACGCTAAAACGCTTGATTTCAACGTTTTAGCGCTGGTCCACTTATATGATTTACATGGTTATCTCATATGTTTCACACACTCTCATATTCTACTCCCTCACTCTCATTTCACACACTCTCAAATTCTTTTACCTCTCTTATGCATCCGTCCACCAATCAACCACAATGTATGTTACAATCTTCCTTCCTCATTTCGAGCATCATGGGTTGTTCTTCTCTTGTGTCCCACATTGACTTTTGATTTCACTCCTCTTTAGTTTCTATTATTCTGATTTAGTTTCTTTTAGTTTTATTTTTCTATTAGTTTACTTTTGTAATTCAGTTAAGTACATTGGGATATTCACTATTTTTGCATGATGCTATTGGTTTATATATGAATGTGTTTCAGCGATCAATTGTTGTTTTAGATTTAAATTAGTTGCTGGGGACAACAACGTTTAAATCTGGGAATTGGGTGTGATTGAATGGCATGCAAACTTCCTGGAGATGTCACACAAATTGATGAGCCAAAACAGGGAAATATCTCAATCTTTTTCTTTTCTAAGTTTTCTTGTGTGATTTGGATTTTGGATTTCAGTTGTGATATGGAATTCCATGAGGATTAGACTGATCAAAGTTTTATATGATTGATCAAATTAAGGATACAACCTTATACCTTGCATGTTGAGCTTAAATGAAATTATTGCATGACTCATTCAATGTGTAAGAGTAAATAGATTAGTTTTGATGCATATGGAGAAAGTCAAGCATGCACTCTGAACTGTGAGAATTTGAGCCTATACAGAAAATTTTGTTCAGAGAACACTTCATTGCATGAATAACTCTAGAATTTGCTTTGTTTCTTGCTTGAAATGGTTTATGATGTGTGGGGTAGAAATGATTGAGGCACTTCCTTCTTGAACCAGAATGTTTAAATGGCCAACCTTAATGTTTTCATTACATGAAACCCTTGAGCTTAAGCCTGTTTGTCTATAAAACCAAGAACCTACATTCATTCCAATCCTTCAGATTAAAAGGTTCAGATAAGTGATAATGGATGAAAAGTTCTGTTGGGAGAAAGGTGTTTCCTGTAATGAATGAATGCACAAAGTGTTACAAAGTGTTGGAGATATAGAAAAGAAGGAAGAAAAAGAAAAGGGGATTAAAGACACAAAGTGTCTGAAAGAGAAGAAGAAGAAAAAAAGGATTAAAGACACAAAGTGTCTGGAAGAAAAAGGAGGAAGAAAGGTTCAAAGAAAGTACAAGGAATGAAAAGGAAGAAAGTTGGGGGAATTAAGAAAAAGATGATAAATATTGTGATCCTCCTCTTAGCTGAATCTGATTCATTTAATCTGAACCCTTCCTTTAACATAAACTTCTACCCCTAGTCAAGCCACATACCAAGCCATATTGCTAACTATTCAAAGACCTTTTTTATCTGCTCTATGGATCATTGTTACTGTAGAAAGTGAAAAGATGGGCAAGCTTATGGTAATTTGAGTACAGTGAAAATTGAATGATAAGTGTATCCTTAAATACTAGAGTTCAAGAGAGTTAAATTCTCATAATTTTTGAGAAGTTCCTAGTGAGGGGGTGTTTTGTTTGGAAGTCTCTGTATATCACCTCTGCTGATCTGTTGAAAAGTCACAAATGATTTTGGGCAAATCATAGGAAATAAAAGATTGCATGGTTATAAGCTTGTATCATGAAATGTTGATCTTTTGTTAATTGAAGTCTATCCTCATAAATTTCATCTGTAAAGAATCTCAATTCCTTCTCTGTTTTTAATTCATTACTGAGGACAGCAATGTTCAAATCTGGGAATTGTGATAAACCCTTGGTTTATAAGGTTTTAAAGCATGAATTAGCTTAATTTATGTGATTTAATGGATGGAAAAGAGGGTTAATGTCCTAGAAAGCCCTAAATACTAGTTCTGAAGCTTATGTTGAAAATTTACATTGTTCTTGTAGGAAAATGAAGCTCAAGAAGCAAAACAGAGAAGGAAGAAGATTCTGAAGAATGAGAAAATTCTAGGTGTTGGGCGCTAAAACGGCCAAAGTCAAGAGTTTTAGCGCTCTGCTGCAAAATGAAGCCAAAAAGTGCTGGTGTTGAGTGCTAAAACGCCCAAAGCAAACGTTTTAGCGCCCTGCTGTTCACAAAGATGTTGGTCATGAGCGCTAAAACGGTCAAGTAAAGCGTTTTAGCGCCCAGGACAGTTAAAAGTGGTTAGGCACCCGTCAAGTTGAGCGCTAAACGTCCAACAATGAGAGTTTTAGCGCCCGTCTCAGTTTTGGGATGTTATTCAGTTAGAATTTGTAAACTATAAAAGGGGAAAAGGACTTTCATCCTATCATATCCTATTATCTATAATCTCTAATACTTAGGAAGGGGGGTCAGATTAGATCTTTTATAGATCTTATCTGACTCTTCATTTTCTCTGAATTTCCAAATTTCTTAGCTCTTAGTATTGTATTAGTTTAGTATACTTATGTAATTGTAATTGAAGATTGAAGACTCAACATCATGACAATGGAGTTTGATCTTTCCTCTTCTCTTGTTTATATTTTCATTATGTTTGAGTAGAGTCCTTTGTAGTCTGATTCAATGGAACTCAAGTGTGAATTTGTGAATGGTTAATTGAATATTTTGTTTATCTTTTATGTGATGATATGAAGTTGTCTTTATTAATTCTTTCCATCAAGGGAATAGTGTAGAACAGGGATGTTTACATTGTTTCTGTAATTAACAACTTCATCATCAGTGTTCTAGTATTCAAGGGATTGATGCTAGAATTCTGGTGTGATCTTAAGATCTTAGTATTTAATGCATGTATTAAGAAGGGAATCACCAAGGGATTGGGGTTTCTGATTAATGTATCAATCAGGGTAGTAAGGGATTACATCTTGATGATAAGAAAAAGGTTGATCAACATCACATGGAAGATAATTCATTATAGAAATTGGTTCGTCCATAAATTCATGCTTGAGGGAAATTGATGTCTGACTACTTATTTAAATTATAATTCACATTTCATTTATTTATCAAGTTTTAATTCAATTCAGTTTAATTTCTGGTGACAAGAAATCAATGCAATCAATATTCTTTTGTTTGATTCAACTTAAATATCTATGGTTAATCGGTGCTTGAACACAAATCTTCGTGGGAACGATCTTTACTCATCATTTTATTACTTGTGTAACTAGTACACTTGCTAAATACACAAGACACATAAACCAATCCCCCATGGGGTTTGGTAGAACAAGCAACGGATAAAACCGAGGACCAAAAACTTACCTGTTTCGATAAAGTCCTTCAATAATAACTCGGTGTCCGAGAGATCACCAACGTGGTATACAACAATATCAAAACCTATTTTAACAAGGTACATCTCATCATTAAATATATACAAAGACATAATGTCTAAAGGGACTCTATTTCTTTTTCGTTTCTTACGCTTAATGCTTCTTTTAAAGCCACGAGTGTGGGATACTTAAATTATGACTAAATACAAATTTTACCAATGTCCACACTAACCTCCTTAAGGTTCTAAATTATTAATAAGGGTTCATGAGTCCTTTTATTGAAGTACAATTCAAAGGAATGGGTTCCATTACCCGATTTGACATTAAACTACCTTTACCATTTTTAAAACCAGTGTTGCACCTCTTTACCAAAGGCTTTGATATTTTAATATGTCAAACTAGACATCACAAGATTTCCAACAACATATTTTATGTCTCAATCGAAGTTGTATAACTCCGGGTATGATTTTTGCAAAGTTCTTACAACAAACTGAATTTTCAGCAATAGGGTCGTGACTTAAAACATAAACCGAAATAAATATACATATCCAATGTATTTGAAAATTTACATAGTTGTATCCCTATGTGTTAGATTCACATAGGTCAAAATCTCACTCAATTTGGAGCTCTGTAGCTCGAGATATCACGATTTTACTAAACTAGGTCGTTGTTGTCTCGCGAAGTATTCGGTTATTGCATTTTTCTAGAAAAGTATTTGAATACTTCTTCGACAGAATGCAAAAGACTGAGTTTTTAAGGTGTAATTTACCTCCAATGATCCCCCAAACTTGCTTAGTCATTTAATTAACATACCAACACGTTTTAAACACAAAAACAACTTCAAGACTCAAACTTTAACCTAAATCATACTTCCTATCATAAATAACAAAGGAAAGATTGAGTTTTTTCACCTTTGAAGCTCCACACAAGAAGAACAAGATGATCCATGCCTTCAACAACGAAAAGATCCCACTTTTACTCCATATGGCAGAAACGAAAATCATCCAAGATAATATTTTTCTCTCAAAAACTCAAGACTCTAAGTTGTATCTATGGTATAGTGATGAAATGTTAACCATTGATGGATGTTCATGCTTGGTTCTTGAAAGAATGAAGAACCCTAGAGAGGAGAGGAATTTTCTACCATGAAGGGTGTTGGTGGCTGACTTAGGTTAGTAAGGAATGAGGAAGATTGTGTTTTTAAAAGAAAGTGAGGGCTTTTAGAGTAGTGCCACTTATTACACTTAGAACACTTGGTATTAGTTCTATTACTTCCATTCATTATTTTTCTACCAAACCTCATATTCTTAACCTAGATATTTTTCTAAGAATTATCATATTTTTCTTATAATTTTCGCAACACTTTTCCGGTACGCATTTTATACATAGCCGGTATTAGTTCTGGCATCACCGCTTATTATTCTTACTCCAAACTTGATATCCTAGACCGAGATATTTTTTATAGGAATATTTATATTTTTATTATAATTTTTCAGAATACTTCACCGGTACGCATTTATACTGCGAAGCAGAACCGGTATATGCATTTTTCATCAGAAAAGCGACTTAAATATTATTCTAGCTTCTAGATAATTATTTTACCATAATTATGCATAATATTTATTAAAGCATTGATAATCTTATTTAGTTAATTATTTAACGGTGCGGGTTCTTACACTCAGCATCATTTTTTTGGCTTCATATGATAAGGGAGGTGTCTGAGTATGTCAAGCAAAGCCTTACATGTCAACAAATTAAAACATCTACCCAAGCTCCTTTGGGGTTGCTGCACCCATTACCGGTTCCTAAGGCAGTATTTGAGGACTTAACAATGGATTTTATTACTGGCTTGCCATCTTCGCAGGGGTTTTGTACAATATTGGTTGTAGCGGATCGTTTAACGAAATATGCTCATTTTGGACCATTGGCAGCTTCCTATACAGCAGCTTTTGTTGCAGCATTATTTTGCGACATGGTGATAAAGTTACATGGCTTTCCACATTCTATAATGTCAGACAGGGACGCAATTTTTGTCAGTCAGTTTTGGAAGAAACTCTTTCAGTTTAGTGGCACCAAACTCAACATGTCTTCAACCTATCATCCACAATCTGATGGGCAGTCTGAGGTCACCAACAGGTACTTAGAGCAATACTTGAGAGCTTATTGTTCAGAGCAAAACAATCGCTGGGTTTCATATCTTTGTTGGGCTGAGTTACATTACAATACTTCAGTTCACTCTTCTATTAAGATGACTCTGTTTCAGGCTTTATATGGTCGCATACCTCCCATAATTCCATACTACCCTCGTGGTCTTGTTAAGATTGAAACCTTGGATACTATGTTGGTTCATAGAAATGATTTGTTGCATGCTCTTAAGTCACACTTAGCCCAAGCTTAGAACCGAATGAAGAACTTAGCTGATAAGAAGCGTAAAGACCACTTCTTTGCTATGGGAGATTTAGTATTGGTACGCTTACAACCACATCGTCAGGTGTCGGTAGCACGTCGTTCCAATCACAAGCTGTCTAAACGTTTCTTTGGACCATTTTCAGTCCAAAAGGTTATTAGTGCAGTGGCCTACGTTTAGCACTACCACCAAAAAGTAAGATTCATCCCTCATTTCATATCTCTGTTTTAAAGCTTTTCCATGGTTCGAACACTGTTGGGTTCTCCCCTCTGCCTCTTGACAGCATTGATAATAGACCAGTTCAAACTCCAATAGCAGTTTTGGCAACTCGTACGATCAAGGTCCGGGATAAGCCACAATCTCAAAGGTTGGTGCAATGGTCTGATTCTGTCCCTGAAGATGCTTCTTGGGAACTTGTTTCAGAATTACATAAAGCTTATCCATCTCTAGACCTTGAGGACAAGGTCTCTGTAATGAGGGGTAACTGATACATTAAGGAAGTCTATGAGGCCCAAGTCCGCACCATTATGGGCCAAGGACTATGTGTCCTCTGTTTGTAAAGATGGTTCTAGAAATTAGAATGCTCTTACTAGTGAACTTGTATAGGACAAGGTATAAAAGACATTTGAGAATGTACTGATAGGGATATCTGAATAAAATTGACTGTTTGTTATACAATTCTCTGTTTCCTTCTATCAAGTACTTTGCTCGATGGGGAGTAAAATGAAGTTGAAAAATCTGGTGAAAAACTTTTATGTAAATTTTTTGGCATAAGCATCTTTTTGGTCTGTTTCGCTGAAACATGATTAAGAGTCACATGATAAATCCTACGAACTATAAATGTGATCTAGGTCAGCTAAGAGTGCTTACGTGTAAAGAGTGGCAGAATTCACTGATTGAAAATCTCTTTTTCTTTTTCCCGTCCAATTCTCAGAAGTCTCCTTACTGAATACAATAATTTTGGGGGAAGATATATAAATATATTTCTTAATTGACAATAACTTTTTTGAATAATGGTTACTATCTAATTAAAAAATAAAAAAGGTATAAAAATTTGAATATGTAATCTGCATGTTCCGCAGTTTGCGAGGTGCATGTATGTAAAAAATAATAATTAAAAAAAAGCTGGCAAAGTGTAATTAAAGCATAACCTCGTTCCAAAGTTTTAAGTCTCAGTACCTTTAGCTCCCAAAAGAATACCGCTATTATGTATTATTTTTTTTATAAACTATAGATAATTTTCATGGGAGACAATTTTGTTCAAAGCTTGTTCAAGATTTTTTATCTCCACTTGGTCAGCTTTCATGCACCAACTGAATTATCATTATTTATTATGTATTTTTGAATTTTGACCTAAAGAAATGTTACCTTAAATGATTTAAAAAATATTATAATACAACATAAACAAATTTAATAATCATCTTTATATATATATAAAGAAGGATCCGTTTACAAATTTTTTTTACAAATTTTTGTAAATTCTATTATGTACTCCGGGAAGTACATAGTGTAACTTAGTATACTTTCGGAAGTACATAGTATAACTTAGTATACTTTCAGAAGTACATAGTGTAGTTTATAAGCAAAATATTTGTAAATATAACCCTCATTATATATATATATATATATATATATATATATATATAGGGGCAGGATATTCTTACACCGGTGTAAGAGTTAGAAGTTTTACACTCAATCTTGACCATTGATCCACTTGTATTCAATAGCTCACATTACTAAAAAAAAGTTTAGTTGTTAGATATAAATGGAATCAACGGATAAGATTGAGAGTGTAACTTACACTGGTGTAAAATGATCCTGACCCTATATATATATATATATATATATATATATATATATATATATATATATATATATATATATGGGGAAAACATTTTCTCATGTCGTAGGAGAGTTGTTTACTCCTACTAGTGACCCTTCGATCTTCGTGCAATATTTTCTTTTTTTTTTATTTTTTTAATAGATGTGTGCCTTGTAACACCCTGTGTATACCCGGTTTGTTATCATGTCATCGTATTAACTCACGCTTAATTAAAAATGCGGAATAACTTTTTCTTTTTAATTATGACGTCATTATCAATTACCAAGTTGATTACTTAATCAATTTCAAAATATTGCCTATATGTAATTGCAAATAGACAGCTACCTACACTGAATAACCTCATAATATAAGTATGTGAGTAACTAAGTCATGGATCTACAACACGTAGTCCGGACAATGATCCTGATACAATTATACAACTCAAAACTAAAGAAATAAAGTCAATACAATGTGGCATGCACAATCCTTATGCTCACCAAATAAGGCAACAAAGCACAAGAGCAGTCTCAACAATAGCAACATAATTATAAGGATAGCAGAATACATGCCAGCATCCAATCATAACAGCAAAAGCAGCAATGTCTAACTCAGCTTCGGCCTCCTGCCGCCCGAGGTCTCAACCCCCAAGTTATATGAACCTGAAATATGTGCCCCAAACGTGGGATGAGATCTCTAAACAGAAATCTCAGTAAGGCAAGGGGTCCTCAAGGATTTCTCCACCCCAAGTTCACTTACATGTGCAATATAAGTTCTAAAAGAAATATACAATATCAGTTCCAAATCAGTGCAATGCAACAGATAATCATGTCATGTGTGTCAAGATATTCTACTGGCCAGAGAAATGTAGGATTTATATACGTCTATTACCCATATTTAGTGCAAGACACCACTTCCACCCACCCATAGAATCACCGTATTGTATGACGCCACATACTCAGGCTTACCGTCTAGATGGAACAACACTTGCATATTATAAGGCCCTTACACTTAACAGCTCAAAAGCATTTCAATCATCAAAATATGAAAACACATCATGCATAAAACCATTCCCCCATGGGGCATGGTGGAACCAACAATGGCTAAACTGAGGACACGAAAGCTTACCTCGCAAGCTAACTATCCAAGCCAAGCTCACACTAGATCAATGCCCACAAACAGCACAATCACAATCTGTTTATACAATAATTAATCATCAATAATCATTGCTCAAGATTCCATTAAGTGATTAAGGCTTTCTAACTCATTTTAAGTCATTTCATGTTGTATCTGCAGGAGGTATTCGAATACTCCCCGATGAGTATTCAAATACTCCAAGTCTCCAGAAAGTATTTGACTACTTTCACTTAAGTATTCGAAGATACAAAGTATCTGAATACTTTTCACTCAGTATTCGAATACCACAAGGTATTCGAATACAAAACCCACAGTATTCGAATACTATCCAGTATTCGAATACTTCTTCATAGGTCACCGAATACTTTTCTTCCCAGAAAAGTATCCCAATACTCCTCCAAGGAGTATTCGACTACCAAGGGATAAGTATTCGAATACTACACGAAAAGTATTCGAATACTTATCAGACAGAATGCAGAAACTCAAGCATTCTTCTGTATAAGTCCATTTTTAAGTGTCCAAACTCGATTTGGAGTCCAATGACTCCTTAAATAGATGTTTATTAACATGTTTAGGACTCAGAAACACAGTCCTTAACTCAAACGATCCAAATTTTACTTTTTAATGGATTAAACAAGTTTAAATTATGAAAATACCAAAGAGGTGATCATGGTATACCTCAAGTGGCTCAAACTCAGAAAAAGACTCCTCCTTGGAGTTTCTAACAATGCTCAAAGGTTCTGACTTTGTAAGAACACGAAAATGTACTACAAGGTTAGACCTTTCTCCATCAAAATGGCACCATGAGGCCCAAAATGCCAAGAAGATGACCCCCACACACCCAAACTCAGAATGCACCCCTCTGAAACCTCACAACTAAGAAACTAAACTCATAAATGGGGCACCTTTCACTCACTCAAGGTTCAACCACACTCAACTATGAAGCTTTTGTGAAGGATTCAAGAGGAAATGTGAGCTCTTGAAGGTTCAATGTAGAAGGAGAAGGGAGGCAAGGTGGCTGACTCCAAGCACCAGAAATTCTCACGTAGGAGGCTCAACCAAATGACCTAGGATCATGTGCCACCTCTATTTATAGGTGTGCTTATTTTAATCACACAGCATTAGCTCTAATAGCTACGCTTATTATTTTAATCCCAAACTCAGGATTCTGAAACTAGCCATTTTTCTAGGATTTCTCATATTTTTATTTTATTTTTCGCAATACTTTTCCAGTACGGGCTTTTACTTAGCCAGTATCAGTTTCGGCACCAGTTCTCATTATTTTGACCTGAAACTTGTTATGCTAGTCCTATATATTATTCTAGTAACATATACATACTTTTCATAATTTTTTGGGATACTTCATCGGTACGCATTTATACCATGGAGCAGAATCGGTGTAAGAACCTGCACCGTTAATTAAGGTATTTAATTAATTAATTATGAAAAAATAAGAAATGATTCCATAATTGATCCTAATAATTATTTATGAGGCTTAATAATCATAATAAGTGATTAAGAATGCTGAAAGTCGCTTTTCGGAAGAAAAGTGCAGATACCGGTTCTGCTTCTCGGTATAAATGTGTACCGAAAAGGTATCCCGGAAAATTAAAGTAAGTGCATGATAATTACTATAATAACATGTAGGACTTGTAAAACGAGTTTCAAGTCCAAATAATGAGAACTGGTGCTAGAAACCGGTACTGGCTTTGAAAAGCGCGTACCGGAAAGGTAATCAGAAAAATATAAGAAAAATATGATAATTCTTAGAAAATTATGTAGTTTCAGAATCCAAAGTTTGGGATTAAAATGCTAAGCGTAGCAATTAAAATTAATATTGTGTGTTTAAGTGTGTTTGGGCTATAAATACTCCCATTATGGGCACAAAACCCTAGACTCTTTTATTTGCTTCGTGAGTGAGCTGATCAGCTTGGGAGGGAGCACTGTTCCATTGCTCTCTTCTCTTGTTCTTGACCAAAACTCAACCTTGAACCCATTTTCTTGGTTGTTTCATCATCCTAAACACTTGGTGTGAGTGAGAGACATCATTGTGGATGGGTGAGGGTGTTCTTCAGTGGTACTCTAGCTGCTGTTGGTGAGAGTTTTGAGGCTGACTTGGTTGGCTTGATTGTGGAAGCTTGAGTTGGGCATTTTGTTGCTTAAAGAAGCAACCTTTGGGTAGAAAGGTCAAGTCTTGGTGTAGCATTTTCGTACACCATATTCCCAGTAGCTGTTGAAGCTGTTTTGGGAGCTTCTTGAGCAGTTGAACCTCTGTTTTGGCCTTTGGTATGTATACCAACCTTTGATCTTGAGTTTTAAGGCTTAAAAATGGTAGCTTGATGCATGTTAAGGTTAAAAGATGATAACTTGTTGTTGGGTGAGGCTTAACACATCTAGAAATGCATGATTAGGTGTTTAAAATCGGTAAAAAGGGAACCTTTAAGGGATATCTTCACGAAAATGCAGAAACTGCATTCTGTCGTGAGATATCCGGATATTTGTCGAACTGATATCCGGATATTGGATATCCGGATACGTGGTTTTGGGATATCCGGATATTGGATATCCGGATATGTGAATCTGTATATCCGGATATTATGGACAGTGAGATATCCGGATATTCTGGGATTTTGCAGAACAGAAGATGTGTTGTGCATACAGTAGGCTATTGGGGGTTTGTAGACCCTAGATTGATGAAGTTGAACTTCTGTTTTTAATGGACTAAGCCAGAATCATGGGATTAAGGGCTTGTGGCCTTGTTAGAAGCTTTAAGACTTGAAAACGTAATGAAAAGGCGTATCTTTAATTTGTGTGCATGTGGTACATGTTATTGATTTATGTTTGGTCCATATCAGATTGTGATCTGCTGTGATTGGACTTTGAGCTTGTGGCATTGGATAGCTAGCTTAGAGGTAAGCTTTCGTGTCCTCGGTTTAGCCATGTGGCATGGTATATGCATGCTGTGTTACATGCTTTTGATGTTTTAGAAATGCTGTTGAGCTATTATATGTTAGTGCCTTGTTGATATGCATGTAGGTGTTCCACCTATATGGTAAGCCTGAGTATGTAGAACATACAAGAGGGTGAGGCTGTGGGTGAGGTGCAAGCGGTGTTCCTTGTACTACATGTAGGGAATAGACGTATTCCTACATTTCTCTGGCCAGTAGATAGTGATTACACACATGCCATAGATATCTGTTGCACTACATAGTTTTGGAACTGATAATGATATAAATGCTTTTTGAACTTATATTGCACATGTAAGTGAGCTTGGGGTGGAAGATCTTTGAGGACCCCTTGTCTTACTGAGATTTCTAGTTTAGAGATCTCACCCCACGTTTGGGGAATGCTTATTTCAGGGTCAGGTAATGTTGAGACCTCAGGCGGTAGGAGGCCGGAGCTGAGTTAGATTGCTGTTATATTATGCTGCCATGTTTGGATGCTAGATTTGCATGCTGCTTATGCTTATAGCTTCAGTTTATGTTTATGGAGTTTTATGTTGAGACTTGTTGTTACTATGTTTATTTGGTGAGCATGGGGATTGTCAATGACACATAGTATTATTATGTCTTGGTTATGTCTTGAGTCTTTTGGAGTTGTAATAATGTACCAGGATATTGTCCGGATTACTTGATGTAATGCCGTGATTTAGATACACACTTTATCTATATATTGAGGTATTTCAGTAGATGTCTTAATGCAATTTACATACAGGAGATATTTTTATGAAATTGATTAAGTAATCAAGCTGGTAATTGATAATGACGTCATAATTGAAAAGAAAAAGAATATTCTGCATTTTTAATTAAGCACCGCTTAATACGATGTAATGTTAATATTCTGGGTATACACGGGGTGTTACATTTTATAGTATCAGAGCAACGGTTCAAGGGAAAAGCCTGTATGTATTGCAATGATTAGGATGTGTGGTTGTGTCTGTCTTGTGTGTTTACTCCGTCGAATCTTATTATGAAGATGCATACGTGATCACAGTGCGTGGGCCTGATCAACTCACTATATGTGTAACTTGTGCAGAGTCATGGTAAGATCCGGGAGAACACGAGATACTTCTGAGGGTCAACCCGACCCTATCCTGACTGCATTGGCTGAGATGCAGGCGGCTAGATTAGTCGATCAGGAGGCCGCTAGATTGGCCAACGAGGCAATGATGGACGTTGTTTGCGAGGCGAACCGGATAGCCGCAGTTGAGGTTCGTGAAGTGAACCGGAGGACCACTGAGGATGTCCTCGAGGCGAACAGGATGGCGAACATGACGATGATGAGAGTCATGTTGGAGGAGATGAGGTCTGGTCCTGCTGTAGGCCAGGCACCACCGCCACTGCCACCGCCGCCGCCACCTCCACCTAGTGTTCAGGATGAGAGCCTGAGTCACATTAGCAGTGCTACTCATGTCGCTGAGACGAGGGAGACTCTTGTAGAGCCTGCTGAGGATCGTGATGTGACAGATCGTCGGCTGAATGCTTTCAGGAAGCATAAGCCACCTGTGTTTGAGGGGTCTTTGGATCCTATTGCTGCTACGAGATGGCTGGAGTCGCTGGACAAGGTATTTCAGGTCATGCAGTGTACAGACCCACAGAAGCTGATGTTCTCAACTTACATGCTGGAGGGCGATGCCCACGAGTGGTGGACGAACACCTCTCGTGCTTATGAGATGCAGGGTCGTGTCGTGACATCGCCATTCTTTGAGGAGTGCTTTTTGGGCAGATACTTTCCCTATGATGCGCGGGAGAGGAAGCAGGGAGAGTTTGATAGATTGGTTCGGGGCTCGATGTTATCTTGACGAGTACCTGGCCAAGTTCAATGAGCTGGTGAAGTTTGCGCACTTCCAGATGGTTCCTCCTACTCCGATGTTTCTGGCTGCTAAGTTCCGCAGAGGACTTAGTGAGGTGATTGCTGAGCATATTGCTGGAGCTGCTACGAGGGACTTTGGTACACTGGTTCAGCAGTGTAAGGACTTTGAGGATGTCTGCATAGCGAGTAAGGCCAAGAGGGCCATGGTCGACGAGACCAAGGGGACTGTTAGTTCCACTCCTGTTCCTACATCCTGGAAGGACAAGAGGTTTGCTGGGAAGGGCAAGGGTAAACAATTGGCGACTAGGCAGGCGCCTGGTCAATTTAAGAGGGCTGCTTCACAGCAAGGGAGTTTTACTAGGCCTCCTTCCACTCCGAGATGTTCAGGATGTGGAAAGGAGCATGTGGGACGTTGTGCTTCAGGGCAGTTGGTTTGCTTCCAGTGTGGCAAGGAGGGCCACTTCTCTAGAGACTGTCCGTCGTCGACGGCGAGAGCTGCAGCTGTTCAGGCAGTTCCTTTGCAGATGGTTTCGGTGGCTTCTACTTCGGCACCTGCGGTGCCACCTCCTGTTGGGCGTGTGTACACCTTGGATAGGCAGCAGTCGGACCGCACTCCAAACCTTGTTAGAGGTACTGTGTCTATTGGTGGTGTTGTTGTTGATGCATTGTTTGACTCCGGGGCTACGCATTCGTTTGTTGCTACCCCGATTGCTTTGGGGCTTGAGTTGCCCATGTCTGTGCTTTCTCCATCGTTGCGGGTGACTACCGCCGCCGGAGGAATATGTGATGCTACCACTGTACATCGAGATGTCGTGTTTCAGTGGGAGGGCTGTGACTTCTCGGTAGATCTAATAGGGTTGCCAATGGCTATTTTGGAAATCATCCTTGGGTGGATGGATTGTCCAATAGATGATTGATTGATTGTTTGTTGTGCCTAGCGAGTGGTGATGTCTCCGTGTGATTCCACAGCCAGTTCCTCGCCTTTTATTGCTGCAGGCCAGGAGAGCTTGGCGAGCAGGGGCATTAGGATATGTCTTGTTGGGAGGTTTGATGAGTGGGACACAAGAGGATCTCACTGGCATTCCTGTGGTGAGGGAATTCCTCGAGGTGTTTCCTGAGGAGATTCCTGAGTTTCCGCCATAGAGGGAGATAGAGTTCTCCATAGATCTATTGCCTGGTGTGGGGCCGATTTCTTTAGCTCCATACCGGATGTCGCCACCGGAGTTGGCAGAGCTGAAGAAGCATATTGAGGATCTTTCAGCGAAAGACTTCTTCGACTGAGCGTGTCTCCTTGGGAGCACCGGTCATTTTTGTTGTAAGGCAAGAGGCCTTACGCCATTACTTAAGCGTGACGGTGCTCTGTTGGAGGATGTGAAATTCTCTTCAGGGAAACTGAGTGTGTAACACTTAGATTTGGTGGCAAGGACACGTGTGATCTTGTATATGTGGGGCAGTGCATGTACAAGTAGCTTGTGAGTTGAGTGGTCTCCATGACTCCAGGATTTTATGTTGAGTTTGTTATGCTTCGTAAGTAGTTGGCATGTTAACACTAGGGGTAGTGTTAAGCATGAAATGAGTACCATGAACTGTGATAATAAATCAATGTTATTTCACCTTTGACTAACTCTCAATTTTGCAGATACCATGGAGAGTGAGGTATACCGTTACATAGAGTTTTTAGCTATTATGTTGTTGAAATTGAAATTTTGCAGGTGTACGTGAACTAAGGTACGTTACTATGTAATTGAATTGGTTAACTAACATGTATGGGTGGGATTAAACATGAATATGATTTAGCACTTTGAACAGAATATGAAGTTATTCTGAGGATATTGATCATAATTGCTAGTCTTGTTGAGGTTAGAGTCATGGAAGAAGACCCAACTCACTCGAGTGTCGTGTGGTTTAGAGTTGTGGGGTAGGTCACCTCTATTGAGGGAATGACTGATGATCCCAGAGAATCGGATGACGTTGTGACGTCATTGTGAAACTTTGAGTTCTGGCGGTGACCTCTTTGTTGAGGATGCACTTCTCGAGATTGAGACTGTAAGAGTCAGGATTGAGCTTATGGAGAAGATCCACGAGGCGCATATGCAGAGAGAGTGTCTCGATTACGTGGAGAACCAAGATGGTGTGTCTTGGATTGGGGATGGACTTCTGTTGTTTCAGAAGCGGATTGTGATTCCTCGAGGTCCGTTGACCGAAGAGGTTATGGAAGAGGGCCATAAGGGACAGTTTGTTGTTCACCTGGTGCTACTAAGATGTTTCAAGACCTGAAAAGGAATTTCCGGTGGCCAGGAATGAAGAAGGACATAGTTGTGTATGTGTCCAAGTGTTTGATTTGTCAAAAAGTGAAGATTGAACACCAGAAGCCGTCTGGTGAACTTCAACCTCTTGAGGTACTGCAGTGGAAGTGGGAAGGTATTTCCATGAACTTCGTGATGGGTTGGCCTAAGACCCAGGCTGTTAATGACTCTTTTGGGTCATTGTGGACAGATTGTCAAAGTCTGCCCACTTTCTTCTGGTAAAGGTGAGCTTCTCGTCAGAGCAGTTGGCCAAGCTTTATGTTCGCGAGATCATGAGGCTTCACGGGGTGCCCGAGAGTATCATTAATGATAGGGACTCGAAGTTCACATCTCGGTTCTGGGAGGCGCTGCAGGGAGCTTTTGGAACTCAGTTGAGACTGAGTACGGCCTATCACCCTCGGACTGTGGGACAGACTGAGCGGACCCTTCAGGTCTTGGAGGACATGTCGAGGGCGTGCACCTTGGAGCAGGGCCCTGCATGGGATAGGTACCTGTCATTGGTAGAGTTTTGGTGATTGTGTGTTCCTTGCTAGCCTGGGCATGGCGCCCTACGAAGCACTATATGGTAGGAGGTGTCGGACTCCTACTTGTTGGTCTGAGGTTGGGGATAAGGAGCTTTTTGGCTTGGATTTTGTCCAAGATACCACCTTGCAGATCCAGATGATCCGTGAAAAGTTGAAGCAGGCGCAGAATCGCCAGAAGAGCTACTATGATGTCAAGCATCGTCCTCTAGAGTTCAGTGAGGGTGAGCACGTGTTTGTGAGACTTTCACCTGTCACCGGTGTAGGTCGGGCCCTCAGAGTGAGGAAGCTGAGCCCGCGATATATTGGGCCATACCAGATTCTTGGTAGAGTAGGACCTGTTGCCTACCGGTTTGCCTTGCCTCCAAACCTGGCTAACATCCACGACGTGTTTCACGTGTCTCAGCTTCGGAAGTACATAGCAGATCCGTCGCACGTGGTGCAACCGGATGATGTGGAGGTTCGGGAGAACCTAAAGACTCCCGTCGGACCACTCAGAATTCTCGATCGTGGCGAGAAGCAGCTGAGGAGCAAGATCATTCCTATGGTCAAGGTGCAGTGGACCGGAAGGACTCCTGAGGAGTGTACTTGGGAGCGTGAGGACGAGCTTCTCCGGCAGTACCCCGAGTTTCGACCAGGTATGTTTCTGATTTTGAGGTCAAAATCCTAAAAAGGTGGGGTGAATGTAAGAACCCGCACCGTTAATTAAGGTATTTAATTAATTAATTATGCAAAAATAAGAAATGATTCCATAATTGACCCTAATAATTATTTATGAGGCTTAATAATCATAATAAGTGATTAAGAATGCTGAAAGTCGCTTTTCGGAAGAAAAGTGCAGATACCGGTTCTGCTACTCGGTATAAATGTGTACCGAAAAAGTATCCCGGAAAATTAAAGTAAGTGCATGATAATTAGTATAATAACATGTAGGACTTGTAAAACGAGTTTCAAGTCCAAATAATGAGAACTGGTGCTAGAAACCGGTACTGGCTTTGAAAAGCGCGTACCGGAAAGGTAATCAGAAAAATATAAGAAAAATATGATAATTCTTAGAAAATTATGTAGTTTCAGAATCCAAAGTTTGGGATTAAAATGCTAAGCGTAGCAATTAAAGTTAATCTGTGTGTTTAAGTGTGTTTGGGCTATAAATACTCCCATTATGGGCACAAAACCCTAGACTCTTTTATTTCCTTCGTGGGAGGGAGCACTGTTCCATTGCTCTCTTCTCTTGTTCTTGACCAAAACTCAACCTTGAACCCATTTTCTTGGTTGTTTCATCATCCTAAACACTTGGTGTGAGTGAGAGACATCATTGTGGGTGGGTGAGGGTGTTCTTCAGTGGTACTCCAGCTGCTGTTGGTGAGAGTTTTGGGGCTGACTTGGTTGGCTTGATTGTGGAAGCTTGAGTTGGGCATTTTGTTGCTTAAAGAAGCAACCTTTGGGTAGAAAGGTCAAGTCTTGGTGTAGCATTTTTGTACACTATATTCCCAGTAGCTGTTGAAGCTGTTTTGGGAGCTTCTTGAGCAGTTGAACCTCTGTTTTGGCCTTTGGTATGTATACCAACCTTTGATCTTGAGTTTTAAGGCTTAAAAATGGTAGCTTGATGCATGTTAAGGTTAAAAGATGATAACTTGTTGTTGGGTGAGGCTTAACACATCTAGAAATGCATGATTAGGTGTTTAAAATCGGTAAAAAGGGAACCTTTAAGGGATATCTTCACGAAAATGCAGAAACTGCATTCTGTCGTGAGATATCCGGATATTTGTCGAACTGATATCCGGATATTGGATATCCGGATACGTGGTTTTGGGATATCCGGATATTGGATATCCGGATATGTGAATCTGTATATCCGGATATTGCATATCCGGATATGGACAGTGAGATATCCGGATATTCTGGGATTTCGCAGAACAGAAGATGTGTTGTGCATACAGTAGGCTATTGGGGGTTTGTAGACCCTAGATTGATGAAGTTGAACTTCTGTTTTTAATGGACTAAGCCAGAATCATGGGATTAAGGGCTTGTGGCCTTGTTAGAAGCTTTAAGACTTGAAAACGTAATGAAAAGGCGTGTCTTTAATTTGTGTGCATGTGATACATGTTATTGATTTATGTTTGGTCCATATCAGATTGTGATCTGCAGTGATTGGACTTTGAGCTTGTGGCATTGGATAGCTAGCTTAGAGGTAAGCTTTCGTGTCCTCGGTTTAGCCATGTTGTGGTTCCACCATGTCCCATGGGGATATGGTATATGCATGCTGTGTTACATGCTTTTGATGTTTTGGAAATGCTGTTGAGCTATTATATGTTAGTGCCTTGTTGATATGCATGGAGGTGTTCCACCTATACGGTAAGCCTGAGTATGTAGAACATACAAGAGGGTGAGGCTGTGGGTGAGGTGCAAGCGGTGTTCCTTGTACTACATGTAGGGAATAAACGTATTCCTACATTTCTCTGGCCAGTAGATAGTGATTACACACATGCCATAGATATTTGTTGCACTACATAGTTTGGGAACTGATAATGATATAAATGCTTTTTAAACATATATTGCACATGTAAGTGAGCTTGGGGTGGAAGATCCTTGAGGACCCCTTGTCTTACTGAGATTTCTAGTTTAGAGATCTCACCCCACGTTTGGGGAATGCTTATTTCAGGGTCAGGTAATGTTGAGACCTCAGGCGGCAGGAGGCCGGAGCTGAGTTAGATTGCTGTCATATGATGCTGCCATGTTTGGATGCTGGATTTGCGTGCTGCTTATGCTTATAGCTTCAGTTTATGTTTATGGAGTTTTATGTTGAGACTTGTTGTTACTATGTTTATTTGATGAGCATGGGGATTGTCCATGACACATAGTATTATTATGTCTTGGTTATGTCTTGAGTCTTTTGGAGTTGTAATAATGTACCAGGATATTGTCCGGATTACTTGATGTAATGCCGTGATTTAGATACACGCTTTATCTATATATTGAGGTATTTCAGTAGATATCTTATTGCAATTTACATACAGGCGATATTTTTATGAAATTGATTAAGTAATCAAGCTGGTAATTGATAATGACGTCATAATTGAAAAGAAAAAGAATATTCCGCATTTTTAATTAAGCACCGCTTAATACGATGTAATGTTAATATTCCGGGTATACACGGGGTGTTACAATCGGTATCTGCACTTTTCGTCAGAAAAGCGACTTTCAACATTATTAATTACTTACCATAATTATTTATGTCTTATCATAATTATTAGGTAAATTATGAAATTATTTTCTAAATTCACATTTAATTCATTTAATTTTCAAAATTAACGGTGCGAGTTCTTACATGCCCCACATAAAATGTATCTACAACATGAGAAAATTTTCTCCTGCCGCATGAGAAAATCGAAACTCATATGTATATATATATATATATATATATATATATATATATATATATAGCATCACTACAAAAAAACAGGCAATTTGCGGCGGTTCATTTTTGGTATACGCGACGGTTAAAACCGTCGCTAAATTCATTTTTGCAATTAGGGGCAGTTGTAACCGTTGCGTATACCAAAAATGAACCGCCGCTAAATGTCTGTTTTTTTGTAGTGCATTTCTGTCAATAATGTTACGTACTAATACAATAATATCTTGTTATAGGAAAGAAAAATACAAAAAGAAATTTAATAGACCATAAACAATAATAAGTCTTACAGTATATAGTTATTTTTATGTAATCCTCTTTCATAACATAACAATTGTCATTTAAGTAAGTAAAATTAGAGGGGTCAAATCCTTTCTCTTATATGATTAATCTGATAAATGTATTTATGATTAATTATTGCATGAAAGAAAAGATTGTAGGGAGAAACTATCTAATAATTCTGAAAATTTAAAATATCAATGTTAGCAATAAGAGATTTTGATTCTCGAAATACCACAAAAATTATGCTGATACGGTTGATGGGGAGATTACGTTATAAATTTAGTAGCATTTATTAAATTAATATTAATTAGTCTTCATTAATATCAATTAGAATTACTATTAACTATGTGTTTAGGATAACCAAAAGGGCTTGGTTCAAGAGATATATATTTGATTCCGATTGTCTTGAATTCAAGTTCTTGTAGTCCCAACATGAGGTGAATGTTCTCAACGAACAAGGTTGCTTCCATGGATGATACATGTGGTTTATCCAAAAAAAAAAAATTCTATGTATTTAGGATATACAAATTAGTAAAAGTAATTTATTTATTTATTTTATACTCTCTTATTTAATATAAATAGGAATTATTACTTTTTTTTTTCAACAATAAAGGAAAACCCTGCTGCTTAAGTTTTTTCGATATAAACATCAGAGGGTTTCCACTAAATTGCTAGGAAATATCTCCAGGCAAATACCTTTTCTTTTGTTATTATAATTTAATAGTGTTTATATCAACGCCTTCATGATCCAATAAAAGACAGATTAAACACGTTTTGAAACTAAGTGGTTCACAAGATATTCACGGTGGCTTCCTACGAAATTGACAAAACATTAAGATTCAAACTTGTGAGAACGTAGTAAAAATGAAGTGAATTTTATATATGTAAAACTTATATGTGTCTGAAATGTTATATCAAAATTCTTTCTTATTTATATAATAATTCTTTTCGTAGCATTTGATAATTGAAAAAGTAAGCATTCCAGCCTACCCCCAAAAAAGAAAGAAAGTAACTTTCCGTTATTTTACGAAAAAAAATTAAAAGCAGCTAGCAGACAACAATCCAGAATAGCATTGCTTTCCGGATTTGTTCGCTAATTAAGTAGTATTTCTTTTTTACAATAATTCACCAATTAGTTATATTTTAATATACATATAAAAGAATAATTCATAAAGCAGTATTCTAGAGTCCAGCATATATTTTGTTGTGATCACCTTTCATTTTTGCTATTGATTCCAATCAAAACAACTTTCCATTTTTTTTCTAAATCCATAAATTAGCCACCTTATTTATGATATAAGTCTAATTAAATTTGACGGTGTTGTTGGAATCAATTTTCTTATATTGGTACATAATAAAAAGAGTTAAACTTATTCAAAACCGTGATGATATATAATTAAATAATAGTTTACTAAAGTTTTATACTAAGTTTAAAATTAAATCCTTATTGTATATTCATATATTAACGTTTAAACGTAATTTTTAATAGACTATTCATATTTTCCGCTACTAATTAAATTAAATTTTAATGGTTTTAAAAACTAGACTCTAATTTGATTATTAGTTTTAAACATAATAAATTCAACTTTAAATATCTCCAATATCCCCTTACAATTTACGCAAACATACGGCTGGTGGCTGAACGTATTTAACACATGATTTATTGAACTTTGATTAATAAGTATTATCAATATGTGTACAAAAATCAGGAAAAAAACATGTATACACAATAACAACCAATCGAAAAGAATGCTTCATGGGTGGCAATGGCATGCGCCTTTTTCTTTTCATGAGTTTGTATTATATTAATCCAATAGCTACAAACATCAAATAGCTAAACATTTCCAATTTAATTTAAGTCTCGTTTGCACTCTGTTTCTCTTTATGGTTATATAAATATAAGTTGTAAAGTTTGGCGTTACTTAGGAATGGATTAAATAATTAATGATTATATAAATAGGATTCATAAACCCAATATTTTATATTTTATATTAAGACATAGTATTGAGTTCACATCAAACGGTGGTAGTTCATATGGTAGCAAGGGAATTGAAAAAGTGAAAAAAAGAAAGGGTATCGATTCGATCTCCACATGTCATATTTGGAAGAAGATTAAATATTTTCGCTCATGACCCGTCCCGCACTCACTACTAGAAAAAAGTTTATTTGTGACGAAACATTTCGTCACAAATGACAATTTTCGACATGAATAGCAGACTCCATCACTAATATTATGACAAAAAGATGAATGTTTACTAGAACATTTTCCATAGGATATAACAGAAGATAGTGGATACAAACAACCTGATGTGGAGTTGGGTGTCTGCTGGACTGTGGCTGACAGATTGCAATGAAAATCCTTCAAATGTGTGGGAGGCATCCTTGGTCTAGTGGAACGTCTAGGAATGACTTCTAGATGCAAAGCATCTACTGCAGTGGGAGAAACAGGCAATACAGTGTGTGCGTTCAATTGATCAAGTGAATGTCCAGCTACCAATTCTGAGTTGAGTCCTGTTGGCTCAATAGGTATTGAGTCAGTATCCTGATTGTAAGAGACGGCATCAGTTTCCTTGACATAAGGAACATCATATGGGTTGCTAAGATCACCTCCTAGTGGCCAAGGAGCATGAGGGAATGATTGTTCCTCAGTGAAAGGAAAATGTTGTTCATAAAAGATAACATTCCTTGAGAGGAATATCTGTTTGGAACTGATATCATAAAGTACAAAGCCTTTCACTCCATCCTTGCGACCAAGATAAACACATTTCCTTGCTCTAGGGTCAAACTTTGAACGATTACCCATAGTTGTAGAAGCATAAGCTAGGCACCCAAAAGCCTTGAGATGCATGATTGTTGGTGGCTCAGCATATAACAATTCAAATGGTGATTTATTTGCTAACACAGGAGTGTTCAACCGATTAATTAGATGAATGGCATGCATAATACAGTAAGACCATAAACCAGGAGGGATTTTACTTTGGAAGAAAATTGCTCTAGCCATGCTCAATATGTGTTGATGTTTTCTTTCCACTACTCCATTTTGCTCAGGAGTTTCAACACAAGAAGTCTGATGTAATATGCCTCTTTTATGAAAATAATCAGTCATCAAGAATTCTGGTCCATTGTCACTACGAAATGCTTTGATGGTTCTGTTAAATTGATTTTCAATGAGAGATACAAATGATTGAATGTGATTTCTCACCTCTGATTTGGCTTTCATGAGAATTCCCCAAGTAAAACGGGTATTGTCATCAACTATAGTTAAAACATATCTATAACCATGTATTGATGGAATTGAACATGGCCCCCATATATCAACATGCACAAGATCAAAAGGGGAAGCTGAACGTGTATAGCTAATAGGAAAAGGTATTTTTCTTTGTCTTGCTAAATGACAAATGTCACAAGGATCATCAATGTTTTTACATGTAATAAAAGGAAATTGGAGCATCATTGCTCTTATTACAGCTTTGGAACAGTGGCCCAAACGTAAATGCCACACATCATCTATACAGTTTTTAATAGCATAGCTATTTTTAGAAAAATCAACTATTCTCTCTGTCTTCACATTGCCTTCCTGAGTATGGATGGACTTATCTTCACTGTTGGAAGTTTGTTTAAGGACATACAATCCCTTGTCTAACTCAGCAGAACCAATCATCTTCCTTGATGGTATCTGCTGAATAATGCAAATTTGATGCTGAAACAATACATGGCAGTTAACGTCATGAATAAGCTTGTTAACTGATATAAGATTCACAGTAAACCCTTCGACATACAGGACATTTTTCAAGGTCAAACAGTCTGTGAGCATGGCTACACCAGAATAGTGAGAGTATACAACATTTCCATTTGGTAGAGAAATTGGAATGGGATCAATTTTCATGACATGACATAAACTTGCATAACAACAAGTAATATGATCTGTTGCTCCAGTGTCTAGAATCCATGGGATTGAAAAATTACCTTGAGATTTTGATGCTTCATCGCTTATGTTGAAAGCCTTAGTGTGCACCAAATTACTCATGTGTGTAGTTGAGTTTTGTTGCTGCATTTGCTGCTGAATCATGTCAAGTATAGCTTGATACTGACATTTGGTAAAGCTGTCCTTTCCTTGATCAGCCAAGTTGATATAGGGTAATGCTTCTGCTCCTTGATTCTCATCCATTACCCCAGCTGCATTTGCTCTGTGTACAGGATTTCTCTGCCTATATCCTGGAGGATACCCATGTTTCTCAAAACATGTGTCAACAGTATGGCTAGTTTTCCCACAGTGAGTGCATAGCCTAGATGATCCTGTCCTCCCTCGTCCTGCTATGAACCCACGACCTCTGCCTCGAAAGGTTCCTCGTCCTCTTGCATAATTCTGATCAGCAGAATTATAAAAAACTTTTGGAGCTTCAAACTTCGGAACAGTACCTTCCAAGTGCATGATTTGCCTCTCTTGCTGAGTCACCAACGAAAAAACTCGATTCACATTAGGTAACGGGTCCATTAGCATGATCTGAGATCTTACATGAGTGAATTGATCATTTAATCCTTTTAGGAACCTGATGGAGTAGTCTCTGTCACGAATCTCCTTGACTTGTGTAGCAATCGAGCAACATGGTTTAACACATCTACATGTAGGTGTAGGTTGCAAAGCTTCAAGTTCATCCCACAGTATTTTTAGCTTTGTGTAATAATCACTAATGGAACTATCACCTTGTTGCAAGAAGCGTTCCTTCAAATTATTCCACACATCAACTGCACAATCCATCCAGAGAATGGATTGCGAAATAGAATCAGCAATCGATCGGTGTAACCATGAAATCACCATGGTGTTGCACCTTTCCCACGCAGCAAATTTAGGATCTGAAGTTTCTGGAACTGAAATCGTTCCATTGACAAAGGAATACTTATTCTTTGAAATCAAAGCCATTTTCATGGCTCTAGCCCAGCCATGGTAATTTCTCCCACTCAATGGTGCAGAGACCAACACAAGTGAAGGATTTTCACTTGGATGAAGGTAATAAGGATTACCTGGATCTGAAATATCAAAAGCGGAAGCTTCAGAAGTGGAGTTCTGATTCGCCATATCACCTCTCTCGATGAATACGATTTACGAAGATGAAAAGGAACAGCAAAAATTTGAACGGCGATTATCAGAGCTCCACATAGAGCTCTGATACCATCTTACAAAATGTAATAAACTGGAAAGTCATCAATGAATTGAATAATCAAAAAGTATCAACAATTTACAGAGGAGGGCCTATTAATAGTATTGGTCCTAGATGAAATGAATCGGTGCAAGTCCAACCATGTGGACAAAACTGTAAACTAACTATAACAGTGAACTAACCATGACATAAGGTAAACTAACTGATTATAACAGAAAGTAGTTAAGATTATAACAGAAAGTAGTTAAGATTGATATCTATCATCTTACAAAATGTAATAAACTGGAAAGTCATCAATGAATTGAATAATCAAAAAGTATCAACAATTTACAGAGGAGGGCCTATTAATAGTATTGGTCCTAGATGAAATGAATCGGTGCAAGTCCAACCATGTGGACAAAACTGTAAACTAACTATAACAGTGAACTAACCATGACATAAGGTAAACTAACTGATTATAACAGAAAGTAGTTAAGATTATAACAGAAAGTAGTTAAGATTGATATCTATCATCTTACAAAATGTAATAAACTGGAAAGTCATCAATGAATTGAATAATCAAAAAGTATCAACAATTTACAGAGGAGGGCCTATTAATAGTATTGGTCCTAGATGAAATGAATCGGTGCAAGTCCAACCATGTGGACAAAACTGTAAACTAACTATAACAGTGAACTAACCATGACATAAGGTAAACTAACTGATTATAACAGAAAGTAGTTAAGATTATAACAGAAAGTAGTTAAGATTGATATCTATCATCTTACAAAATGTAATAAACTGGAAAGTCATCAATGAATTGAATAATCAAAAAGTATCAACAATTTACAGAGGAGGGCCTATTAATAGTATTGGTCCTAGATGAAATGAATCGGTGCAAGTCCAACCATGTGGACAAAACTGTAAACTAACTATAACAGTGAACTAACCATGACATAAGGTAAACTAACTGATTATAACAGAAAGTAGTTAAGATTATAACAGAAAGTAGTTAAGATTGATATCTATCACCCCCCCCTCAAGTTGGAAGGTATATATCTATCATCCATCACAAATAAAGTTGCGACCCAAGAATTTGTGACGAAATTTCTTAAATTTTGTCACTAATAAGATTTTTTTCTTGTAGTGACTCCAAATTATTCCGATAGCCGGTTCAAAGAGTCGAAGCTTGTGAGAATAGTGAGGGAAGCCAACTTATCTCGAAGAGATAATTATAGTCGGATTAACTCCAAAAAAAAGTATTGAATTCACTTATTATGAGAAATTGTCACATAGCTTATTAATGCATGGTAGTCTCCCCATGGCCAGCTAACCATGATATTTGAGGTAGCGAATTGGCTACGTCGAACCATGATATTGGAGACAACGATTTAGCTAAGTCATGTATTTAAAAATGATGAGTAAATAATATTTCTTGCACAATATCTCTGAATTTCTCAATATGAGTGGGAAAAAAGAGAGAGTAAAGAATGTGGCCTTAGTTCAAGCTTGTTGCCTCCTCCAAGGTCATATTGTGGAACCAACCAATTTGTGGAACGTATCCCAAGGTTCTTTACATGGTATCAGAGCCTCACCGTCTCCCACTTTAAAAAGTGGAATTAAAATAAAAAGCACAAAAAGGTAAACCAAAAATTGGGCCTGTGCAATTTCACGCTTCTCGCCCAAAGGGCTCTTGCGTGAGGGGGCGTGTTGAGATATATAGTCTCACATTGATTGGATGGGCAACTAATATGGCCTTTATAAGGCCTTGGACACTCTCACCCTTTGAACTAGCTTTTGGGGTGGTGTATCCCAAGATTCTTTACAGAACGTAACCAAAACTTACACTGAAAAACTGCATAAATACTTCAAGAATATTTATGAGAAATGTTTCTTAAATAATATCTCCCAATTAAGAGTAGAAATTGAAAACAATATACAGAAATTAGAAGAAAAAAAAAGGCACGTGACCAAAAAAAAAAGAATGTGGCCATTAATTTGTTTCCCTTATGTTTAATGCATGGGGATTGCAAACAAGGGTGACACACCGTCAACACGTAAAAGGGTGGTCCCCAAACATATAAAGCAGCTTATCATCTTTACCACACACTTCCTCGTAGAAGAGCCAATGTCCTTCTCATTCACTTAAAACATTGTCTTCATATATTGCCATTAAAAGGCAGAACCTGTATGCATATATTTGTGTGAACTGTGAAGAATCTCACCACACCCCTCAAACTCAAACCCAAGAACAAAAAGAAAAAAAACACAATGAAAGGAAACAAGCCCTATCTAGTTGTGATTGTCATACAAGCCATATACGCTGTCATGTTTTTGCTCTCAAAAGCTGCATTCAACCATGGCATGAACAATTTCATCTTTGTCTTCTACAGACAGGCAGTAGCAACCCTTTTTCTCATCCCTTTCACACTCTTCTTTGAATGGTATGTACATATGTCTTATATACTCATCCCCTAGATATATATAGATGATCTTAATTCAACTTTTTTTTTTCCGGGGTAATAATATGCAAGTTTTGATTATTGAAAGCTACCAATACGTTTACCGTTTTTTACTGTAGGAAAGCTGCACCTCCTTTGCCTTTCGGGACATTCTGCAAGATTTTCTTCCTTTCATTCTGTGGGTAAGTCCATATATTGAGTTGATATGTAATGTATTAAAGTGGAAGCATAGTGTTGTGTTACATTAATTACATGATTTAAACCATATATGGCGTTGCTATAGTGAAGTTGTCCTGTTTTTTCCCCCCTTCATTAATATTGTACTAATTTTCAGGATTACTCTAAGCTTGGACATATATGGTATTGGTCTTGTTTACACCACTCCAACTTTGGCTGCTGCTACCACAAACTGCCTTCCAGTTATCACTTTCTTCTTAGCTCTCCTACTCAGGTGAAGTACAAAAGATCAAGTTCACATGATTGCTTTGCATTTTATTCAATTATAGTTAGTTATCCTAGTGGAGTGAGTTTTGAAGCAGTCGTAAAAGTTGTTTCTTGTGACTGAATTGGAGTTTGGAAATCAGCCCCTTTACAAAAATGTAAAGGTAAGGCTAAGCACAATTGAACTTCATCTCTATCTCGTTGTTCGATCATTAATGATTTTTGCAGGTGACTAAAGATTCCGGTTTTCAGCTTTTGCATAGATTCTCTATGAATAACACACCGAGCGCACCTAAAATTTCTCATATTTGATATTCCTCTCTTCTTCGGACAGGGGACTAGAGAAAGCATGAATAAAATTAAGCACATGTAGTTTTAATTTATCACAGATCATGAGATCGTATACAGTGAATATGTAACATTTAGACAGAGAATCACACCGGTACATACTTCAAATACAAATATGAGGGTATCCTGAGAGTCGACACAAATAAAATTAAAAAAAAAGGGGTAAAGATAACGCACTTAAAAAGACCACCTATCAGATCATAGATTCGGTTCATATTTTCAAACAACTTTTGCAAATTTTCAAGTGATTCTCACCGGATATTTATTTTTTAATTAATTATTTAGGAGAGAGATATCTTTATAAACTTTTTACTTATAAACTATACTATATATTCCGGAGAACACCCCTACTCAGGAATGTACTCTGAGGAGTACATAATATAATTTTTTAAAATTTGTAAAAAAAAATTTATAAATATAAAATATCATTGTTGGCAAAGTTGGTTGAGCTGGCTCAACGCTGTCTTAGCTCACATTCAAAAAGCTTACATGTTAGCTAAGGTCCTAACAACCCCTGGGTGTGTTATGTCAGGAACTTGAAAATTTCAATTAAAATTTTAAAAATAACTTTCTTGAGGGGATAACCTTGATCGGGGAGTTTTTTACCCCATGGTGTCACTCACTTTTCGAGATCACGTGATTCGTGAAACGACTGTTTCTAAAAAGAAAAACGTCCATGTTATGATCATTGAATTTATATCTCCATGCAATAATACAAATTATGTCATAGTGGTTGGCGTCAACCCCAGCAAAATGAACCACTTTGAACCGTGTGACATTTCATTATAGGTATTTAATTTTCCATTTAATATGCTATTAATCCACGTGACAATTTTACATTTCAGAATTGAGAGTTTGAAAATAAAGACACCCGCTGGGATTGCTAAATTGGTAGGTATTGTGGCATGCTTGGGTGGTGCAGCAACCCTTGCCTTTTATAAAGGTCCAAATTTCAAACTTCTAAGCCATCATCACCTTCTGGGATACCATAAAAGCCAACAACAACAAGGTCATGCTTCATCATCTGGTACATGGATCAAGGGTTGCTTCTTACTGCTCCTGTCGAACACGTTTTGGGGGTTGTGGCTTGTGCTGCAGGTAATCTTTATTTTATTTTATTTTTCCCTTTTGTGATCAACTCATAAGTCATATATCCCTAATTACTTAATATTATATATCTAGTTATCTGAGTTTTTCCTTGTTGATTTAACCAGGCTTTTGTTATAAAAGGTTACCCTTCAAAACTGCTCTTCACAACTCTTCAGTGTTTCTTAAGCTCAATTCAGTCTTTGGTCGTTGCCTTGGCCATAGAAAGGGACGTTGAGCAATGGAAGTTGGGTTGGAATGTCAGGCTCCTCGCTGTAGTATACTGTGTAATCCTCTCAAACTTTACAACTAAATTCATTAACTTTTATCTCTACATAAACATTATGAAATCATTCTTGATGCAAAAAAAATTATCTTATATCACTCGAAAATATATATATTTATAATATTAAAGCTATTTTTTTTCTTGTTTGTTGATATAAAGATAGAAAAAAAAACAATATTTTTTAATATATAATTTTAATATTATAATTATATATTTCCCAAAATACATAATTATAATGTGTGACGTAAGATAACTTTTTTTGCAGCAACATGATAAAAAAGTAACTTATATATAATCTATAAACTCATGACTGATCGGAATCAATTTGTAATGATAGGGAATTATGGTCACCGGGGTCACATATTACTTACAGACATGGGTTATAGAGAAGAAAGGACCTGTATTTCTAGCCATGTCAACGCCACTGGCTCTGATTATTACAATCTTCTCCTCTGCAATTGTCTTGGGCGAGATAATAAGTTTGGGAAGGTAACTTAGTTCCACTGATAAATTTTCGAAAGTTTCAATTTTTGTCTTTTACTAGTGGCTATTATTATAAATTGTAAACTGATACTCTTTACACTTATTCAATTACTCTATAAAGATTGGTCTAATTCCTGCATAAAAAGACTTATGATATGTTTGAGTTTTGTGCAGGAACCCAATCTATAAATCGAGATAATATTAGTGTCAATTTAAAATTACCAATTAATTCAGTGATTGCTTTTGGTGTTTTATCAGCCTTTTAGGTGGGTTCGTATTGGTTCTAGGACTCTACAGCGTCCTGTGGGGAAAGAGTAGAGAACAAATGTCGAAAGCTTCGCTAGACTTGGAGCAAGCATCGGGTTAGAGTGAACTCGCAATTGCAATGATGCATATGGGATATGTGATATTTTTTTGGCACAAGCTACATTGTTAAGAAAATATATGGTTGTGAAGAAGGCAATACATATTTTGGAATGTTTGCCAAAATTTTGCCAACAGTTAATGCATCTCAGTGCTTAAGCCTGCGGATATGTAGCAAGGAGCAGATTAAAATATAAATCTCTGAGTAACCCCTTTTAGGCCCAAGCTACATTGTTTAGTCTTTCCATTATAATATTGGGTTGTAGACTTGTAGGTGCTATTTTATGTTTTTCTGTGCTAACTAGGTTGTAATGAAATAAATCTTTGGTATTACTATTATACCTAGATTCAGTGCATCTCATCAATGAGAGCATTACACATAAGAGGAGAAAAAAAAAATTTGACAAAAAAAATAAAAATTTAAATGATATGTAATATTTTCATTGGTAAGATGTACTGAATCTTTGGTACAGCAATAGTACCAAAGATTTATTCGTTGTAATGGTCTCATATTCCGGATTGTAAGCCTTTCAATTTTTCCTGGTTATTTTTCGAATAATTGAACCTCAGTATAAGATTTTATATTATATGGTTGTCTATTTAGGAAACTCGTTTGAAAGCCACAAACACGAGCACGTTCAAAACCTTTGAGCAAATTCATTTAGGCCTATTCGGTGCTTTCTGTAGAAAGTTTCATGTTAAATAAAATTATCTTAAACGAAAATTGGAGAGAAAAAAAATGAAAGAACACTTCATCATAAAATCATATAAACAATTGACCTAAGATCATTGTTAGGCGACTTAGGTCCAGTTATGTGACATAAAAGTCTAATCCAAATAATTTCAATATCATAAACATTAATATAAGATCATCCAAATTCTCATATCATGCAATCTGCTAAAGGTAAATAAACGATTCTGTAACATGTATTTGATTCCCCACTATATAAAACTCACCACCAAACAAACATGCATGTGTGCTGATATACATGTTTACCCGAAAAAGCGCAAACACACACATATATATGTTGGGAACTAGGTTCCCTCAACTTGGCACGGAAACGTATCGCAAATCAAATGTTGAGCTCGGAGCTCGGCAAACACAATCAGAGGTCGGCCTGAGTTACCAGGTCGGCTTGTATGCAACAGAAATAGAAAAATGCAAAGGAGAGAGATAGATATGAACACAGTCAAGTTATTTTACGTGAAAAAACCTTCTCCAAAGTGAAGAAGTAAAAATACACGGAAAACTAGTTCAGAATCAAACTTTCACTATGTAAATAATGGGTTACAATATATCAAACTTCACCAACAAGTGGTGGTACACTCAATCCTCACCTTTAATGGTGGTATTCTATCAAACTTCCCTAAGGAGATCTAACACTCAAGCTTATCCCTAGAGGTGCTCTCAAATTCTAGGCTCTAAGCCTTTCTTCAAATTTCTCCCAAAATAGTCTAACCTTAACCTCTTATATACCACAAGCTTATATAGGAGAGGAAGAGGGATTTAGAATATGAAAGTGGAGACTAGGGTTTCTTGAGCCCACAAAAGACAACATTGGGCATTGGGTAGCATTTAAGGAGGAATGACTCAAAAAATCTCCCCCTTCCGACTTCAATGCATCGTCATCATGTACAGCCCAACACCTTCACTGCAGTCTTCAAATTCCTTTGCTGGTACCGACTTTGTCATCATGTCGGACCAACTGAAGTCGGTGTGCACTTTGACAAGTTCGAGCTTTCATCCTCTTCCACATACCAGATCCAATAATACCTCACATCAATATGTTTAGTGCAGGAGTGATAGGTCGAATTCTTCGCATGATGAATTGCGCATTGATTGTCACATTTTACCTCATACTTGTCTTGTTCATGGTCGAGTTCAGAGAGAAACTTCTTCATCCACATCATTTCTTTGCAAGACTCAGTTGTGGCTATACACTCGACCTTAATTGTTGAAAGAGCCACAAAATTGTATAATTTATATTGCCAGGAGATAGCTCTCCCTGCAAATGTCATCAAATATCTCGTCGTCGACTTCCTCGAGTCAGCATCTCCCCTTAAATCAGCTTTCATATAGCATTTCAACTCGGTTTATCTTCTCCAAATCGGAGGCATAAATTTGTTGTTCTCCTAAGATACTTGAAAATCCATTTGACAGCTTCTCAATGCTCTTTGTCAGGGTTCGGTAGATACCTACCCACCATTCCATTAGCATACGCCAGGTCGGGTCTCATATATTCCATTGCAGACATCAAACTTTCGACGGCAGATTAGTACAGGATCTTCAATATCTCTTTTTTTTCTTCATCAAACCTCGGACACTGCTTCTGACTCAGCTTAATGTGTCCGGCTAAGGGGGTGCTCACTGTCTTGGCTTTGTCCATGGTAAATATCTTCAAGATCTTCTCAATGTATTTTTCTTGACTTAGCCACAGTAGCTTTCTAGGTCAATTTTTGATAATTTTGATTTAAAGTATCTATTTTGCAGGGCCGAGGTCATTCATTGCGAAAGACGAGCTTAACGCCTTCTTAAGGAGGCTATCCTCATCTTGTCTTGCCCTACAATCAGCATGTCGCCAACATATAATAGTAAGACCAAGAGGTCTCCAGCTTCATACCTTTTAACAAACATGTAGTGATCGGCTTCAGTCTTCACAAACTTGTGCTCAGTCATGAAAAATTCAAACTTTTTGTACCACTGTCGAGGTGCTTGCTTTAAGCCGTACATGATCTTCTTCAATCGGCAGACTAAGTCTTCTCATCCCGGAACTCAGAACCTTTCTGGTTGCTCCATATAAATCTCTTCATCAAGGTCGCCGTGAAGGAATGCTGTCTTTACATCCATTTGTTCTACTTCAAGGTCCAATGAGGCTGCCATGACTAACACGGTTCTGACCGAAGTCATCTTCACCACTGGAGAGAATATTTCTTCAAAATCTACACCATTCTTCTGATTGCAGCCTTTCACCACAATCATGGCCTTGTATCTAGACTTCTTGTCGTTCTCCTCATGCTTGATTTTTGTAAACTCATTTATTTTTCAGAGCTCGTCTTCCTTGAGGTAGCTCCATCAGTTTATAAGTTTGATTTTTATGCAAGGACTTCATCTCGTCCTGCATTGCCTTCTCTCATTCTTCTTTTGTCTGAGCTTGTCATGGCCTCATTATAACTTTGAGGTTCACCGTCTTCAGCAATAACAGTGTACTCTTCAGGTGGGTACCTTGCAAAAGGTCATCTCACAAACGAAACTCGGTGCTACTTTCCAACTAGGCAATGCATGCAGCTCTTCATCATTTGGCCTTTCAACCCGATCAAGAGTTCTTTCTTGTTCAGGATTTGAATTCCCTTTTCGCTCATGTGGCTGAGGCGCTTGAACCACAACTCCATGCTAGGTCCGTCACAGACAGAGTTGGCTTTTCACCATTTATTTTTCCTTGCATCACGTATAATTAAGAAGCCTTCCATTTTACCTCGGGCCACCACAAGTTTCCGTTGACCAATTTCCATCTTCCATTTCCGAAGTAGTTCACTAACATGACATCATCAAGCATGCCAACGGAGATTAGATTCAAACGCATGTCAGGCACATGCCTTACATTTTTTAAAACAAGTCAGCACCAGACATCCGTGGTCATGGTCACGTCACCGACACCAACAATTTTGTTGGTCACCTAATTTTCCATCTTCACGACTCCGAAATCACCACTCCCTTAAGAGGAGAAAAAACCTTTGTGTGGAGTAACATGGAAGAAGACATCTGAGTCTATAATCCAAGTGCAGTCATCATATGCAACATTCAAAAAATTATCTTCTTCGAGTAGAAACGTGTTGCAAATCAAATGTCGAGCTCAGCGCTCGACAATCACAATCAGAGGTTGACCTGAGTCACCAGGTCGGCCTATACGTAGTGGAAAAATGAAAAATACAGAGAGAGATAGAGATGAACATAGTCAAACTTCCACTATGTAAAAAATGGATTACAATAGATCAAACTTCACTAACAAATGGTGGTATACTCAAACCACTCTTTTAATAGTGGTATTCACTTAAATTTACCTGAGGAGGTCTATCACTCAAACTTCTCCCTATAGGTGCTTTCAAATTCTAGGCTCTAAGTCTTTCTTCAAATTTCTCTAAAAAATTATCTATCCTAACCTTTCACATACCATAAGCTCATATAGGTGAGGATGAGGGCTCCAGAATATGAAAGTGGGGACTAGAATTTCTTGAGCCCCACAAAAAATGACATTAGACCTTGGGTAGCATTTAAGGAGGAATGACCCAACAATATGTATACAAACAAATTTACAATATTAAAAAAACACAAAAGTAACTAAAAATTAGAGAAAATAAATAATTTGATTTTAGAAAATGGATAAAAAATTTATTAGATAGGTCGATCGTCTCTGCTTAACAAAAGATACACTTTTGAGGTGTAAGTTTTATCAATTTAATTTAAAGTGTATTGTAATTTTAATTTCACTAAAATTTAAGAATATATATAGTTTAATTGGCTTTTTGACCCTTTTGCCCCTCATTAATTAATTAATAACCAATTTGCCCCTCCCCCAAAACTACCCACCATCCTACCCCCATTTAATCGATCAAGTTGAATATATAGTCGATTAAATTGACAAAATACAGGAAACATAAACCCCAAAATTTAATCGACTACAAATGCATCTTGATCGAATAAATTTTGTGGAGATTTAATCAACTAAAAGCATTATTTAGTCAATTAAATTACGCAGAAAACCCTATATGCAGCCCTTTCTCGATCACATTTGAAATATTTTCGTTTTGTAAGCCATTCTATCTCTTGTTTGTCATCTGTGATCCTTCCAATCACGATTACATTGCATCCCACCATCTCCAAACCCTTAATATTGTGAAATCATTGTCATTCTACTTATATTCTCATTTGTTGCCCCCAAAATCCGAACCCAAAACCCCCAAATCCGAACCCTACTCCCAAATTCGTGTGAAAGATGAGCTCAAGTCCAAACATGTATGTTACAATGATCTATTATGATGGAAAGCATTATGAAGGCCCCGATGGTGTTCAATTTGAAGGAAAAATGAAAATGTTGAAAATCAAACAGGGCACTACGTACAATGAGCTGAAGGGGAGAATTCACCAAAAATTAGGGCTATAAGGCAGCCAATGCGTTCAGCGGATGATCGCCAGGGTAGAGTCTACTGTTGGTAATGATGCTATATTCTACATTGGTAACGATATATGTGACGATGAAGATGTGGAATGTGTCATAGATGTAATTGTTGACCGAAAATTTTAAAATTTTATTGAGATATGTCGATCCTGTTTTCAATTTCACAAATTGAGAAGGTCTATGCTGCACATTGGTATCCAATGGGTAATGAGTTGTTGATTCCATAAATAGATGGTCCAACTATTATCCCAAATGCATCTTTGGTACGTGCACAAGGAAGACCGAAGTCTTCAAGGATACAGAATGAGATGGATTGGGTTGAGTCTCAACCCACAAGCAGTCAGAGTAGATGTAGCACCTGCAAACAAATTGGTCACAATAAACGTACATGTCCTATGAGGATTAGACAGAGTTGAACCAATGTTGTGCATGTATTTCTGAACTTAATGTTAGTCGACACCATGGGAGGCGGTTTCTTGTGTTTATGGTTTAGTTCATGTATTTGTTTTATGTGACAGTGTATTGTAAACTTTATGTTACGTTATGTTGGAGTATGTTGTTTTCAATCCAAATTTTTAACCGATGACTCCGTGTGCTATGTTTACCAAATGCCTTGAATGGTACTTTTCCACTAACCTTATCAACTTGGTTCAAAACATAGCACAACAAGTCCAAATTGTCCATAGCAACTCAGAACAATCACCAATATTTGAGAAAAATGATTTCACCATGTTTCGGGGAACCTAAACCAACATTTGCAGACAATACGTACACAACAATGTATACGAACTGCCACGTTGCTTTTTTGGACCACAAATTGTGTTCCCCGAGTGATTTAATCGATCAACCTCTACTGGTTTAATCGACTACAAATGTAGTCGATTAAACCAGTAGAGGTTGATCTATTAAATCACTGGTTTTGGCACCTCATTCTGTTTTCCTCTGATTTTTTTGACTTAGTTTCGATTGTACACTCATGTTTTGTCTTATTATGACTTGGGGAACACAATTTGTGGTCCAAAAAAACAATGTGGCCGTTATATTCCCTAAATGTGCATGTATTGATTGCAAACGTTGGTTTACGCTCCCCGAAACATAGTGAAATCATTTTACTCAAATATTGGTGATTGTTCTGAGTTACTATGGACAATTTGGACTTGTTGTGCTATGGTCTGAACCAAATTGATAAGGTTAGTGGAGAAGTATCATTCACGGCATTTGGTAAACATTGAAAATGGCATAAATAATGACAAATAATTCTGATAACAAAACAACAACTTCATTACATGAAATAGTTCAGCGACTAAACCTAATACAAACCATAAATCATACATCAAATAGGATAAAAAGGAAAGTAGATAACAATAAATCCGTACATCAAACATGAACTAAAAACATAAAACCTATATCTAATCCTCCTCCTCCTCGGACGCCGTCTCCTCGTCATCCTCATCTGACACATGAGCCCCCTCCACTGCATCCTCCTCAACCTCTTGTCCTCGTGCAAGCTCTAGACGAGCAAGCATATCTTCCACACCCTTGAACCTTCCATGTATGTGTCTAAACCTTTCATTCCCTTTCTGGATGTGACTCTTCCTCCATTTTTTATGTTTCAGCGCCATTTTTCCTATCTTCTTCATGGTGGCTTTTATGCCCTTCATGACATCACGCAATGAAAACCCACCCTCAGGCTCAGCTATATCCTGCAAGTCAGTCTCATCATCGTCGTCATCATCATCATCCACCTCGGGCTCAACCATGTGTGCATGTGGAGCAACATCAGGAACTTCAACCTCAACCGTACCTATGAACTGCCACACACCCGTCCAGTTCTTTGCGATCTTGCACTGCTCCAGTAGACGCTTTCCAAACTTGCAATTATACCTTGTGGTCTTCTTCAAGGTCACACTGTCCATGGGAACACCAAAGTGAACCAATATCCTCTGTACCAGACAAGCAAATAGAAATGCACCCTTATGTTTGGCCTTAAACATCATCCAACAGATATAGTGCCTCCAGTTCACCATAACACCATGTCGGATAGCCCACATGATAGGAATGTCATGTTCCAAAACCCTGGAATAATTGAACGCTCGCGGAAACAAAATGTGGGTGATGACATAGTGTAGTATACGAGACTCTACACTAAGCAGCCCCACCGTGTAGTGAGTGTTCCGCCCACGTCCGATATCAGGCCTCCTGGCCTCCTCCACGGCATCACCTCAGGAATATCTAGGAAGTGTCACGCTGCTATCTGCGTCATACTCCACAGTCTGCGAAGAATCAAAGTCGTAGCCCAGTAACTCCAAACATACCGGAGCCGTCATGATGATGTCCACCCCACAGACCCTCGACCTCAACTCACCCTGTACGTAGCTGAGGTTATGGTAGAAGGCCCGCACCATCAGCTTTGAATACGGACACAACATTTCAGCCAAAACCCTAAGGTGTGATCCCTCCAACAATGCCACAATGTTAAATCCCTCAGCTTCAAAAAATGATGTATCCAATGATTTCGGAGGACATAAGGCTCGGTTCAAATGGTCACATACAAATGCATCGTGAACCGATGGGTCATGCTCAAATAAGTATCCAAATGGGAGGTCGACAGTAGCAGGCTCTTCGTCTTGTGGCCTTGACGAAGACGGCCAGTCTTGTCGTTGCTTCGTGCGTCTCTCATCTTGGGCACTGCTTGATCTTCTACGGCCAGCCATTTTAACAAGCGTACCTACAATGCAAGTGGAAACAATATCAATAACTCGGACAATAACAATATCAAAAAATTTCAAATATCAATATCAAAATCTAAACCCTAACCCTAACTTAAAACAGAAAAGTTAACCCTAACCCTAACATAAAACAGAAACCCTACCCCTAACCCTCACATCAAACACAACACCCTACCCCTAACATAAAGCCACAAAAACTCAAACAGCCTTCTACCATAAAACAAAACCAAAAAAACAGAAACAATATCATGTAAAGGAGAAAAAAAAATACCGAAACTTAAAACACAATGCAAGTGGCAAAACGTTACCTACAATGTCAGTTTCACAAGGTGTAAACCAATGATGGTGCAATTGGACGGCCAAGGGGAGGGGATTCGGTCGGAGGTTGAAGAGATAGTGTGGTGGAGGCTCTTAATCGACTAGGGTTTTAAAATAACCCATTTTGCAAAATGGGGTTTTTTTAAAAAAAATTGATTCTGCGTAATTTAATCGACTAATTAATGCTTTTAGTCGATTAAATCTCCCCGAAATTTAATCGATCAAGATGCATTTGTAGTCGATTAAATTTCGGGGTTTATGTTTCCTGTATTTTGTCAATTTAATCAACTATATATTCAACTTGATCGATTAAATGGGGGCAGGATGGTGGATAGTTTTGGGGAAGGGGCAAATTGGTTATTAATTAATTAATGAGGGGCAAAAGGGTCAAAAAGCCTAGTTTAATTGCTCATTTTATAAAGAAAATAACCATAAATATATTTTTCAAATCAATTTTTTTATTTATACAACTAAATTTTTTTATTTTTTTCCTTATACTTATTTTTTTTTTAAAAACTAAATCCATTTTTTTTTCTTTTTTTGCGTAAATTTAACACTTACTCAGAAATTTGATACGCATATTGATTATTATTGTTAGAATACATGGGCTCTTTTTTTTTTCAGGAACGTGTGCTTTGTAGTTCTATATCCTTTTGGGCCTCTTCTATATCTTCTTGGGCCTCGTTGAAGCCCATAGTCTGGCATAATTCCTATGATAGAGGAAGGGTAGAAAAAGAGTGAAGGTTACGGTTCGGACTTCGGAGACAACCTCGGCAATGCTGTGGCTTTACCTCAAACCCAAAAAAGATTGTTCCCTTTAAACGACAGCGTCGTGAATGTAAGCTGCAGATTCCTTCGACTTTGGTAACATAGCCATAGCAAACGCTTTCTACCTCCATCAATATGCAAGTATCGCGATGGCGAAACTTGTTATCCATGAAGACTCACACGATTCCCTCCGCTACGCGTTTCTCTGCATTTCATTCGACTCCATGTTCGTGTCAGAAATGGAAGAGCAAATGGAACTCCGTGAGTTTTTTTTTTCCTGATTTCAAAAGGGCATTTGCATTGCGTGTTGAATGTTGAGCATTGTTGCTCTTAGTCTCAATCATAAACAATGAGGAAAAATGGGTAACTTTAGTGATGATAACCGTATAGGTGGAAATGGAATGGTGGAATAGTTGAAAAAATGACAAAATTGGAGTACTTTTTACATCACATACAAATTCAATTGGCATGATTACATTGTGTGTTGAACTCATATGGTGGCAGTGGGCTGTTTAATTATTGCACCAATTTGTTATTCACTTTTGGCTGATAAGTGAATTACTACATTTTCCAATGGGAAATATTTCGCCTTTTGAAACCCAAATTTGCGTGCTCCACTCCTGATAGTAAAGATGACTTGCCACTAGGAATTGGCTTACCTTTTTGCGTTTGTCTCTTTATATGTCATCTTTCTCAATCTGGTTTGTTTATGTTCTCATTTTCTTGCAGGATATAAGGAGAGGTCAACAACCTTCTAAGGTATGCACTGCATCATATAACTTTAGAAAGAAAAAAAAATGAATATTTAGTTTCATTTTCTTTAGGCAACATAGCACATTCTGCCTAATTATTTTTGGTTTTGTTAAGTATAAGCAATTTATGGAACAGAAAGATTAACCTTGTTATGGTAAAACAGTAAACTAGACCAAATTATGCAAGTCAATGTATTGTTGTTATTTTAAATGTTCTCTGTTAGTATCTTGATTACATAACAACTTAACTTTGTATGAGATCATGAAACCTCATCAGAAAGTCTTGCTGTGACACATGGATTCAATTGTTCCAGGCTTCCAACTGCCTATGTTGAATTATTTTCATAATCCACTAATGTGTATTCAAATTATTTTCTTAGTAGTCATCATTTAACACAGTGACAGATAGCATGTGTTAGTGTTCTGCATCTAAAGTTTTACAAAATTTCCTAATATGAACGTATCTAAATTCTGAAATCTGAATACGCAGATTGATTGTAGCATTTGTTAATAATTAGAGCAATTTCGACACTTCCTGTTGCATGCTTCTTGCACACATTTACACATGACAGCACCGTAGTTAACTGGAACCTGTTAATCTATTTTCTGTGCAGTTAAGATTTTGTACACCTTACACTAGGCATGCAATGAAAATTCATTTTCTATTTGTAGATGATGGTTTCAAGCGCTAATTAAAAAGAAATGGGGGAAGGGGTTGGGGTTGGGGGAGAAAAGATATATGCACAAGTTGTACTATATATCATCTTTCTTTCTTTTTTTTCTTGACCATACAATGTGCTTAGTTAACATTTGATGTCTTTGATGTGCTTCTGTTTAATGAAACCGTGGCTTTCAATTGCACTGGTGTTCTGGTTGATATTTTTTTGTTGACATATTATAAACAAAGCAAAGGTTGATTACTCAAATTAAGTGCAACCCTGTCTTTATAGCTGGACAAATCTTTAGTTTCGTGTGTATTAGAGTGTATTACACTCCTATGGGCAGGTTTTATTGATTTCTCATTTCTCAGGCACTTGGGGTTTTTTTAACTTTGAGATGCAATGGAATCTTTAGTGTGATGTGGAATATCTATTGAGATTCATTAGGAATTTGAATAGAAATTTGTTTGTCATGCAGTCTATATGCAACTATTATGGGGAAAACCCTGCTTGTTTGACATCCATATAATTATTTAGGTAGCGTTTGCCTTGCGAACAGAATGAAATGGAACTTTATGTTATGTTCTATTCTCCTTGGTTCCACCCTTTTTTGTGAAACCGAATTGTATTACTTTTTTAACCCTCTGTCTTGTTCTGTTTTTGTTATAAATATAGTATAATATATAAACATTCATCTGCCTTTTCCTAAACTTTTGGGAGAGTTAGTTCATGACATGGTACTAATGTCTATACAACCAAGTGGTATAGAGCTTAAGCTTTTGGCTTGAATTAGTTTTTTATAGTTTTATTTTTAAAATGCATCAAATATAGAATAAAACCCATATCTTATGTTCCTTCTCGTTCTAACATGTATATACAATACTACCTTGTATAGTTGTTTCGCTTATGCTGGAAATGCCAATTTCAGAGTCATATAAAATTTGTTACACGTCAAAAGCGTGCTGATGCAAAGAAAGCTCTGAACAATCTCCTTTACAATAGTGGATCCTCTAAATTTTCATTTGAGGTATGCTTTCTAAGATCTTTATTATGTTGAGAAACTTTGTCATTTTATGTTTTTATTACTTAATACATTTTATATTGTTTACTTTCACTATGATTGCTTAAATTTTGCTGGGTGAGGATTTGTGTGGGTAAAGCTTGTGGAATAAAGAAAGATGGATTGCAAGTACAAGAACTAGCTGCTTTTGAAATGAGAATTTCGCACTATGCTGATGGGACTTTCTTCATGAATTGTTCAACATTGCCCATAGATAAAGGGTATAGGATGGGAAAATATGAAAAGAAAAAATAGAACAAAAATGCATTACTTGCATATATATAATATCCCTATACCTCAAGCATATAGTTTAATACAAGAAATTTTAACTGGTAAATGCAATTTAATCAATCAAATTGGATTTTATTTAGAAAGAGTAATGCCTCTCCCTGATGTGCCATGAGCAGTGGCCGCAGAATTATGCCCCTCTGCTAACAATTGCAGAGGTGCTAATGAACTGACCTTTATCTAAAAATGCAATTTGTCCTTTTTCACGCACTTGAATGGTGTTATTGAATGATGTTATTGTTTGTACTTAATACCTCACATTGTGTTTTATTTGTATGTAGAAGAAATTTTAACTATCAACAATTTGCAATGGTAATGTTTTTTACGTGCTTCCTCCTAGGACAAAGAAACAAAATGGAAAGTTGAAGGAAACTCCAAATGGCATGGAGACCAAGATGATTGTTCAAATAGCTATTCCAATAAAGGTCATCCAAAGTCTGGTCAGCGGTTTGGTGGAAAAGCACAAAAGAAAAATAAACGTGAGTTACTTTTTAGTTCTCTTATACAATTTGTTCCTCCTTTTTTCTTCTTCTCTCATCAAGCCTCAATCACATGTCTGTATTTGTTAAAATTTCTAGTTCAGAAGATAAGTTGAAAGTCTGGTAGCTAATTATTGAGGGATAAATATATCCTGTGAGATTCTGAAATATTACAAATACCCCTGGCAAATGGACGAATTACTAGAACCTCTCTTGTTATAAATTTTAATATGAAAAAGGTCACCTTTAATTTCATAGTCAAATAATGTCTTTGTAATTTACCCCATTTACAGTTGTGTTTATAATTTTTCAAATCTCCGGAAATATGTGTATTTCATTCAACTATTTTTAATGGATTTTCTGATAGTTAGGAAAGTGCACACTTTCAGACTTCCAGTTCCAGCTATATATATAGCTATAGAGTGCAGTAATTATAGTTAAGATTTTATAATGTTTTAGTACACATTATGGTCATTACAATTCATTATTTGTATATTGCAGATAAGTAAATAATCTGATACCAAAGATGTTTTGGTATTCCATCCAGGACTTGTCTGAGTGAATGTTTCTTAACACGTTTATTTACTATCCTAGCTATTGATATCATTATATGTTCAGGAAAAATCAGAAGAGAAAATTCCTCTGAGGACTTTGATGGCCATCCTGAGCAAATCTTCCAGGCAACATTTGGTAACAAATTGTATACTTGGACCTTTGGCAATTGGAGGAGATCTGGTTCTGAATATTCCACATCTGGGTTTGAATGGAGGAAGCATTCAACGCGGACAAACAAATGGACAAGTGCAAGTGATGCTGAGTATGATCATGATGATTCATTTTGTGTAGGATCAAGTTCTGATAGAACTACTCTTGGTCTACCTCCAATAGGTCCATTACAGATTGAAGATGTTAAAAATGCGTAAGTGCTTCAGGGTTCCTGTTCCGTTCAAGGTCTTGTACCTTACATGAAAGACATTTTACACACATCACAAACTGCTGATAATTTCTTCTTTGTCCTTGTAGTTACCGGTTATCAGCTTTAAAATGGCATCCTGATAAGCATCAAGGCCCTTCCCAGGTGAGTTTGAAATATTTGTTTACCTTTAGAAACTTAAAATTGGAAGGGGCACCGTGTATGAAATCTTCATGTGTTAGGTTGACAGCAAGCCCACCCTACTCAACACATAGTAATAACTAAATACTCTCAAGTGTGAAAGAGGTGTCAAAATGGGCTGAAACCTGCGGGCCAACCCGCAAATCCCTATATTTGGCCCTAACCCATTAAGGCCTTTTGTGGTAGGGCCTTTTTTAACCCTAACCCTCAAAAGCCTTATAATTTAGCGGGCTGGTCCAAACTTTTTCCTTCATCAATTTTTTATTTATTTAAAAAACTAAAAATTATGTAAATTTAAATATAAAATAAATTATAAACATAATATAAGTAAAAATTGTTGTGAATTTGATGAAGAATATAAGAGAAAGTGAGATGAGAGAAAGAAAACTGAAATGTAGAAAGAAAAAAAACAAGTATGAGCTCTTGAAGGTAAGAAAATATTATTATATTCTGAATTCACCAAGTACCACTTTTTCATCTAAGATATCTTGTTATATAGGACTCTAAACATAATTAGGGGAATAATTAAAATTTAACACATCACCAGTGTGATGGTTGTAGAGTACATCAAAGGTCACGAAAAACAAAGAGTCACATGTTATGAACCATGTAAAAGGTCATCCATATTCCATAATATTTTACAACACTCTCCCTGGATGTATTCTACAATTCAACACACCGTTAGTGTGATAATTATAGAATACATCAAAGGTCATGAAAAACAAAGAGTCGCATGTGAAAGGTCATCCATAGTATTTTACAACATTCCCCCTTTGATGTATTCTACAATTCAACACATCATTAGTGTGATGGTTATAAAATACATACATGAAAAACAAAGAGTCACATGTTATGAACCACGTGGAAGGTCGTCCATAATATTTTACAACAAAAATAAATTTTCCAGCAGTAATATGTTTCAATAGAGAATTTCATCTGTGCATCAATACAAATGAAATTTTCTATTGACATCTAAGCATGTTATATATCCAAATTTGTATTGAAACATATTGTATACAATGCACCTTAGTAATTTTGTGGATAATAATAATAACTAAATTTTTTTTTGTAACGGTAGTAGTGAAGAAAATCAATAGTTTTATTTTGAAATATATAACATACTAAGAGCATTTATTCAATACTGGTATTAAGATCATTTTTTCATCATTTCTTTTAATTTTCCACTAGAGTTCTTGTATTCTGTTATTACTCCTGGTGAGAAAATCTTTATTTGATGGTATCTTTTAATAATGAATTTAGTGAATGTAGTAACTAAATTTTCACTTATATTAAAATTTTGTTTACATTTTCACTTGTAAATTTGCGTACAAATATTATTTTATTAAAGAAATTAAATTATAAAAAATTTATAATTTGTATAAAATATGTTAAGAAAGTGTTAAATATTTATTTGTTAAAATATTTTTTAATGTATTGAATATAATAATTTTTTTTATAAAACTATAATTTTGGATGGCCCGCAAGCTGATCCTAACCCATAGGGCTTTTGTCCCATGCGGGCCTTTATTATTGTGGTTCATTTAATCTTGCGGATTTTTTGGTTCTAACCCATATGAACTAGAGCCTAATGGGATGAGTTGGCCCATTTTGCCAGCTGTATGTGAAACCATCCTGAACTACCATTTATAGGGACTCCCTTGATGAATATATTCGTAAGCACAAAAGTAGTTGCCAATTGCTGTGAAATTGCTATTATATACCATCTACAACATTTATGAACAAATGAATAAACAATCAATCATTTTTTCTCTGGTGGCTTTTACAATATTTGCCATTGATTCACATGACTTTTGTATAAGTTAGATTCTAAATTATCAAAAATTGTTATATGAGACATGTTTAGGAAGCTTCAGTGCATCATAAACCTACCTTTCTCTCTTCCTTCTTTTGGTTTCTGATCCCATGTTTTCACTTTGCCTTTCCATGATAACAGGCAATGGCCGAAGAGAAATTCAAACTGTGTAGATGCACACAAGTCATTATGCAATGCTCTCTCCCCGGCTTAGGTGGCAATGTGGCTTTGTTACAACTTTCAAGTCAGTAACGACATCTATCGGAGCTGGTCAATGTTGTACGATTAAATTTAATTATTTGTTTGTTTGTATTTCATTCACAAAAAAGGTCAATATTTGCCACTCCAAAAAGAAAAGAGAGAGAGAGAATTGAAATTTTGAATGTTAAATAAGTGCTCACTCGGACTGGAAGAGAAGTGAAAGGTGTTTAGTCAGAGAAATAGTTTTTTTTTTTTTTACGCAAAATTTTAATTATCTGCTCGCACTGTATGCCCCCAAGAAATATTGTGTGATATCTAGTCGGATAAGAAAAAATCTAAAGTGGTTCAGAACACTGAAATATTTGGTGGTTCCTCACAAGGGGAAAAAATTTCTTCCATTTTTATCAATATTTTTTTCTTCTTTTGCCCTTTTTATCTTCCCCATTTGTGAGAAGGGAACACCCAAATTCCTCTTGTCGTATAATCCCTAAGTAGGATTTTATTTTTCTTTTCTCTTTTTAAAGCGTAATTACGCGAAACTAAATTAGTTCGATTCTTTCAGATAATGAAAGGTGAAGTGATTCTTAGCCTTTATATAAAAGTGCTTTTTATGTTTTCTTTACCAATTCATATAAGGAGAGCACTCTTAACATGAAATCCGCTAATAGAAAAAAGAAAGATACCCTCGAGAGGGTTATGCCATAAAATTAAGCACAGAAAAGGTGTTGCTTGATAATGAGTCAAGGCAACAAAAGAGAGATCATGAGATGCTCCAGAGAAAGTGATTCGTGCAGTGGAATGGGGTATAAAGTCCCCTTTTTGCCATGTGCACAATGATCGTGGATTCCACGAAATTACATTCATGATTCCTCCCTTTTAGATTTGAGAGAGCAAAGTGTGTTCCAATAGTTATTAACCTGTGAGATGGATGGCAAAGCAAATACAAACTTGACAAATTAGATTTAGCTCTCCAGCACACACTACGGAGCTGTTTAATCGTGGAAGCTAACTACGTGAGGGTTGTATTTAGAATGTAATTTAAACCAAGAGTACTCTCTGTATATCAGTACAATACACTAAGAATTGTTGGGAAACCGGTTCCCTCAAGCTCGGCTCAGGGGCCTTTTTCGGAAGTCAGTCAGCAAGATCCTGATCTCGGATCTCGGCAATACCTCGACCTGAACTTCACCAGGTCAGGCAGCGCAGCGGAAAAATCAAAACGAAAACAGGAGAGAGAGAAGAAGAACACAACCAGATTTAACGTGGGAAAACCTTCTCCAATGAAGAAGTAAAAACTCACGGGACCTAGTCCAGATCAGAAATCCACTATGAAAATAATGGTTACAACGAATCAAAATACACCAATGTGGTGGTTAACTCAACCTCTCCAACAATGGTGATAATCAAACTACCCTAGAGATGTTTCACTCAAACTATCTCTAGAGATCTCTCAAATGCAAAGCATAAAGCTTTACTCAAACAATCAAACAATTTTTCTCTCAAATTTGTTCTCTCAAATCTGACCTAGCCTCCACCCACAACTAATGAGAATATATAGAGGAGGTGGAAATTAGGGTTAGGGTTTTTAGGAAACCTCTCAAATGGGCTTGGGCTTAGCATGGAAGGAGGAAGCCCAACAAATCTCCCCCTCCGACTTCAATGCGTCGGCTTCAGCATCAACCCGGCTTCTTCACAGCAGTCTTCAAATTTTCTTGTTGGAACCGGCTTTGTCATCATGTCGGACCAATTTTGATCAGTGTGCACTTTGACGAGTTCGAGCTCTCCACCTTCCACCACATCCCGGATCCAGTGATACCTCACATCAATATGCTTAGTGCGGGAGTGATAGGTCAAATTCTTCGCAAGATGGATTGCGCTTTGATTGTCACAACCCAGCTCGTACTTGTCTTGCTCATGGCCGAGTTCCATGAGGAACTTCTTCATCCACAGCATCTCTTTGCTTGCCTCAGTAACGGCAATGTACTCAGCCTCAGTTGTCGATAGTGCAACACATTTCTGAAGTCTTAATTGCCAAGAGACAGCTCCTCTGGCAAATCTCATCAAATATCCTGTAGTCGACTTCCTCGAGTCGGCGTCTCCCCCTAAATCAGAATCCGAGTAGCCTTGCAACTCGGCTTTGCCTTCTCCAAATCGGAGACAAAAATCGGTCGTACCTCGGAGGTACTTGAAGATCCACTTCACTGCTTCCCAGTGCTCTTTGCCAGGGTTTGACAAATACCGGCTTACCATTCCAACAGCATACGCCAAGTCAGGTCTAGTGCAAACCATTGCATACATCAAGCTTCCGATGGCGGATTGGTAAGGGACCTTCATCATCTCATCTTTGTCTTCATCAGATCTCGGACATTGCTTCTGGTTCAGCTTTATGTGTCCGGCAAGGGGGTGCTCACCTTTGTCCATGTTGAATCTCTTTAGAATCTTCTCAATATATTTCTCTTGACTCAACCACAGTAGCTTCTTCTGTCTATCTCAGATGATCTTGATTCCGAGAATCTGCTTTGCAGGGCCGAGGTCCTTCATTGCGAAGGACGAGCTCAACGCCTTTTTCAGGGCGGTTATCCTCGATTTATCTTTCTCTACAATAAGCATGTCGTCAACATATAACAACAAAATCAAAAAATCTCCAGCCTCATACCTCTTCACAAATACGCAGTGGTCGGCTTCAGTCTTCTCAAACTTATGATCAGTCATGAATGATTCAAATTTCTTGTACCACTGCCGAGGTGCTTGCTTCAAGCCATAGAGACTCTTCTTCAACCGACATACCAAGTCTTCTTGGTCTGAAGCTTGGAACCCTTCTGGTTGCTCCATATATATCTCTTCTTCTAAGTCACCGTGAAGAAATGATGTCTTCATGTCCATTTGTTCTACCTCGAGGTCCATCGAAGCCGCCATGGCTAACACGGTTCAGACCGAGGTCATTTTCACCACAGGAGAAAAAATCTCCTCAAAATCAACTCATTTCTTCTGATTGCAGCCTTTCACTACAATCCGGGCTTTGTATCTCTGCTTCTGCCCGTTTTCTTCATTCTTAATCTTGTAGACCCATTTATTTTTCAAAGCTCGTCTTCCTTTTGGCAACTCAGTCAGCTCATAAGTTTGATTCTCGTGCAGAGACTTCATCTCGTCTTGCATTGCCTTTTCTCATTCTTCTTTCTCTGAGCTCGTCACAGTCTCATCATAACTCTGAGGCTCACCGTCTTCAGCAATAACGGTGTATTCATCATATGGGTATCTCGTAGAGGGTCTTCTTTCTCGAGTTGGATATCTCGGCTGTTCTCCAGCTTGAGGACCTGGTTCATCATTCTCATCCCGGATCTCATCCTCAACTCGGACCTCAATGTCTTGGTCATCTTCAGCTTGTTGCTGGTCATCAATTTCTTCATTTTCTTGATTTTCTCCCCCTGCTTCAGCTCGGACAGGAGGGATGGGTTCTTCACGTCTGACAGTAACCCGGACTTTGGGCTTCGAGATGTCATGAATGTTCTCATGCTCATGAAAGATCACATCTCAGCTTCTCACGATCTTCTTATTGATTGGATCCCAAAGTCGGAACCCGAACTCACATCTCGGCGAACCAAGATAGATGCATTCTTTTGTCTTCGTATCAAGTTTGGCCCTTTCATCTTTAGGGATATGCACGAAAGCTCGGCATCCAAACACTTTCAATTGATTGTAGGCCGCTTTCCGACCTGTCCAGACTTCTTCTGGAATTTCTCCTTCAAGTGGCCGTGATAGTGAGAGGTTGATCAAGTCAACAGCTGTTTTGACGGCTTCTCCCCAGAATGATTTCGGCAATCCGGCATTGGATAACATGCTTCAGACCTTCTCTTCAATAGTTCGGTTCATCTTCTCAGCCAGTCCATTCAACTGTGGAGTCTTGGGGGGCGTCTTCTCAAGTCGGATCCCGGCCGCTCTGCAGTATGCATCAAATGGGCCGCAATACTCACCACCATTATCAGATCGGACCACCTTCAATTTCTTGCCAGACTCCCTTTCAACCATAGCATGGAATTCTTTAAAGGATTGGAGTACCTGGTCTTTAGACTTCAAAAAAGACACCCACACTTTGCGGGAATGGTCATCAATAAATGAAACAAAGTACTGAGCTCCTCCAAGGGATCTTTCCGACATGGAGCAGACATTAATATGGACGAGGTCAAGAATATACCTGCGTCGTCTAGGTTGATCCGGTCTCACAAAAGAAACTCGGTGCTGCTTTCCAGCTAGGCAATGCGTGCAACTTTCCAACGCTTGGCCTTTCAACCCGGTCAGTAATCCTTTCTTGTTCAGGATTTGGAGCCCTTTCTCGCTCATGTGGCCGAGCCGCTTGTGCCATAGCTCCAAGCTAGGTTCATCTCGGATAGAGTTGGCTTCTCCGCCATTGATCTTTCCTTGCATCACGTACAAGGAGCCTTCCTTCTTACCTCGGGCCACGACCAAGTTTCCCTTGGTCAGCTTCCATCTAACACTACCGAAGTAGTTCACTAACCCGGCATCATCAAGTTTGCCTACCGAGATTAGGTTCAAACGCATGTCAGGAACATGCCTTACATCTTTCAACACAAGTCGGCATCCAACATCCGTGGTCAGAGTTACATCACCGACACCAACAATCTTGCTGGTCACTTGATTTCTCATCTTCACGACTCCAAAATCACCACATCGATAAGAGGAGAAAAAACCTTTGTGTGGAGTAACGTGGAAGGAGGCACCGGAGTCAACAATCCAGGTGCAGTCATCATATGCAACATTCAAATAATTATCCTCACCAAGGAGGAATATATCGACATCAGGGTTGGCAGCCACCGCAGTGGTGCTCTTGTCTTCCCTCTTCTTGGGAACAATCTGATCCGGCTTCACAGAGCCGTTCTTCTCATCATTCTGCAGGGTCCAGCAGTCTGGCTCCTTGTGGCCTGTCTTTCCACAGTAAAAGCACTTCAACTCATATTTCGGCTTTGACCGACCTCTGGACTTGTCTCGTCTGTCACGACCTCTACCTCGGCTTTTGCTTCTACCGCGGGAGTCAGATTTCCCTTTGTTCTCAGCAACGTTGGCCTCTGACGTACTCGAAGTACCTCGTTCTCTTCTCTTGGATTCTTCGCCCAGGAGGCTGTCTGTCACGACATCCATCTTCAATTTTCCATCTGGAGTCGAGTTATTCAGGGTCACCACCAGAGTATCCCAGCTTTCTGGCAGCAAGCTCAACAGCAGCAATGCCTGCAATTCTTCATCAATTTTCATATCAGCCTTTGACAGCTGATTCACAATACCTTTGTAGGTGTTCAGATGTTCAATCATGCTCATGTCGTCCTTGTATTCAAGCTTAACAAGTCGACGAACCAGGTGTGCTTTGTTCCTGTGAGTCTTCTTCTGAATCATGGACTCTAGCTTCGTCCACAACTCATACGCGTTCGTGAATTCGGACACGTGCTCAAAGAGGCTTTTATCAATATATTTCCTGATCGTGGCTACAGTCTTCCGACTCAAGATCTCCCACTCCTTATCGATTTTGTCTGCCGGTCTCTCATTAAGGATAATGGGCTCATGTAAATCTTTGCAGTAGAGATGATCTTCCATCATCGGTCTCCAATAAGTGAAGTTGTCTGCGGTCAACTTGAACATATCTCCATCATAAGTTATGCCACTGGTCTCCATCTCGTCTCCCTCAGAACCCGTCGAACCCGGGCTCTGATACCACTGTTGGGAAACCGGTTCCCTCAAGCTCGGCTCAGGGGCCTTTTCTGGAAGTCAGTCAGCAAGATCCTGATCTCGGATCTCGGCAAAACCTCGACCTGAACTTCACCAGGTCAGGCAGCGCAGCGGAAAAATCAAAACGAAAACAGGAGAGAGAGAGAAGAAGAACACAACCAGATTTAACGTGGGAAAACCTTATCCAATGAAGAAGTAAAAACCCACGGGACCTAGTCCAGATCAGAAATTCACTATGAAAATAATGGTTACAACGAATCAAAATACACCAATGTGGTGGTTAACTCAACCTCTCCAACAATGGTGATAATCAAACTACCCTAGAGATGTTTCCTTCAAACTCTCTCTAGAGATCTCTCAAATGCAAAGCATAAAGCTTTACTCAAACAATCAAACAATTTTTCTCTCAAATTTGTTCTCTCAAATCTGACCTAGCCTCCACCCACAACTAATGAGTATATATAGAGGAGGTGGAAATTAGGGTTAGAGTTTTTAAGAAACCCCTCAAATGAACTTGGACTTAACATTGAAGGAGGAAGCTCAACAAGAATATCTCCCCTGGAAGCTGATTATCCATGGTGGCAACCCTTTTATGACAAATATCTTCTCAGTTCTCACTTTCAAAACTTCTCAGTTCTCACTTTCTTTTGAAACACTAGATTCATTCATAGAGAATATACTCTTGGGCTACCATAGATCATATAGCTTTTTGACTGGCATTAACCGCTTAGCCCTTTTGGACTGATAGAGACAATATATAACGGTTAATGGTAAAAAAAAAAGGAAAATATTGCATAGAAGAAATGATGAGCGATTAGCATGAGGGGAATGGATTTCATTTCAGTGGATTTCATTTCAGAATTAGCACTGAAGTTGAAATGAATTCAAACATACAATTTTAAATATTTAAAAAAATAAATAAATAAATACTGTGGCACCTCTCTTCTCTAAGAAATTAAATCAACTCGTTCTTAAAAACAGAGAAGAACGACTGAGGAAGAGACCATAAAGCCATAGATCAAGATCAAGAAACCAAAATGAAGAGCCCAATTCCTCTTGAACTTACCAAAATAGCTTTCAGGGGGTTCCTGGTAGTGAATCTCAAAGTCCTCATCACCAATCCCATCGTACTCAGCGTTGGTGTTGAGCCTCATCTTCATCTCTCTAAGCTTCTCAGTTGCCAAGCCAAGGGTGAGCTTGTGGCAACGCCTCTGGTACTTGAAGCCATTGATGCACCTGAGGGTCTGTGCCACGGAGACATAGAAGATGAGGTGGGCCATGGAGAGAAGAGTGATGGGGATCCAACAATGGCGGCATTCGAGACGGGGCGACTGGGATTGAGCCAGGAATATAAGGCTTAGGAAGATGAAGAAAATCTGGAATAGTTTGTGAAGCTCCTTCTTTTGGAGGTCTATGGCACGCTTCTTCTCCAGGGTCTTCTCGAAATGGAGCTGTATGATGGTGTTCAAGGCTTGAAAAGCTGTCTCTTTTGACACAGCTTGTTGGTGGTGATGGTGGTGCTGAGTTTCATAGTCGGCCATAGCTACACAGAAGGGTTGTTTGGTTGTATTGTGTTTTGTCCCAAGAAGAACGTTGGATGTTTGTTGGGTAAGGTTATTGCTACCAAATCCAAAAAATTAAAGAGGTGAAGTGTCTTTGTTAAAATTTCAGACATGTAAAAATTTTGTATTATCTCTCTCTCTATATATATATATATATATATATATATATATATATATTCTTAAATTTTCATAATAGAGTCAATAAATAAAGGGTTTTATAATAGTTATATTATAAAAAAATTGATTGTGTAATGTTATAGAGATTCGTTTTGCGTACTTTAATTTTTATTTTTTTATTTTGTTTTAAAAAATGCGGGTCCACAAAATATTGTATGTCTAAGCATTTTTTTTGTGTCATATGACATGATAGATGCAAATCCCATAAATAAATACAAACATTTCACATAATAATCTAATGTAAAATTTTGATATAAGACGACGGAAAAGAAAGTGAATGGACTGAAATAGAATAATGGTAAAAAAATTTGGTATTAGATGTTAAAGAATGTTAGTCCTAATTAAAAACGAATGGTGGCGATCTCGATGGGGTTTTAATTCCAATTGAAATATTTACCAAGAAAAAAAATTCCAATTGAAATATCCAACGGTTAGAATAGTTGAGAGCAGAATGAGCAGCGAGATGTGAGGGCACTCTTTTTTAAGTTGAAATCTTTTTGGCAGTAAGCGAGTACCCAGGTTTGAATGAGTTGTTGCCTTTGGCACAAAGTTAGATAACATGATAATGCTTCAACATCCGTGCAGTGTCCTTGCCCCAATCTGCTGTCATTTTATTATATATAAGTATATAACGCATTTAAATCTGCGTAATTTCTTAAAATATTTTGTATTTTTAACTCAAAATAATATAATTTTGAGTTGAAAGACATAATTTTATCTTGTACTATGCAAATAATACTGAAATCTCGTTAATGATTTGTAATTTCTTGGAACAGCGATCAAAATGTCACTGTTACTAAATTTTTTATTCAAATAACATGCAAACAGTGTTATTTCCCTATGTCACGTGGACAAGTTTACTGAACACTGTATCGAACTCAATATGCTCATGTGACACGTTTTTTGTGGACACTAAATTCGCTACCCCAAATAGTGAACTTGGTACTTGGTGTCCACTTGACACGTCAGAAAACTTAGTTTGCTATAGTTCCCGAACTTGTTCTCGTGACATATTGGGAAAGTGTAGCATTTGGATAAAAAATTTAGTGAACAGTGACATTTTGATCAATGTTCCTAATTTCTTTCATAAATTTTACACGATATTGAAGGTTTTTTGTGTCTTAATCTCACCTAAATTTTTATTATATATATATATATGAGAAAAGTGTATATCCTTTTAAAATGATATAAATCTTTGTCCTTTTAAAAAAGAGATAAATATAAAGAGGAGTGAGTCCCACTAAAAAAAATAAAGACAAAAAAAATAAGATGTCAATTCATCTATTTCTTTAAAAAACTTAAGAGTAAATACAATTTTTAGTCCTCGGTAAATTTTACGATGCCCACTTTAGTCTCTAGCAAATAAAAAGGCTATTCGTGGTCCTAAAAAATTTAAAATAGACCTATTTAGTTGAAATCTTGGTCCCTCACAAATTCAAAAAAGACTCACATTAATCACTCAAAAGAACTAAAATGAATCTACTTTAAATTTCTTAAGAACCACGAATAATCTTTTTATTTACTAGGAACTAAAATGAATATCATAAATTTTGCTGAAAATTAAAAAAGATATTTACTCAAAACTTAAATTGTTTTAAAATGACATATATTTTTTCTATGTAAGTTTATAACTCGCAGGCATAACTCATATAGTTGACACTGACCCCGAAATCGACAGCTGACCTGTCTTGAAAGTACGTACTCTTAATATAAAAGAGCATACGGAAAGTGAAGGGCTAGAAATATGATGATGGAAAATTGGAAAGTACGATCCAGTGGGCGCTCAAGGAAAAAATAGCCCAATCCAGAATTCTATCTTTTTACCTTCGGCTCGATACTGATTTAGTTCATGGACTTCTATGAAAATCAAGGTTAAATTAAATCATAAGTTTCATATTATCTGAAGATTTTCAATTGGGATTCTATATTTTAAGAGTTTGGAAATGGATTTTCATATATATATATATATATATATATATATGAGTTTTATAAGAGTTATGTTGTAGGAAAAGTGATTGTGTAATGTTATAGACATTGTTGTTAAAATCTCGATTTATCACTACGATTTTACATTTTTACGATTTTTTTTCACCAAAACAATTTTACTAATATTCCAAACGCTTTTACGTTTTTACAATTTTTTTACATTACGATTTTACATTTTACGATTTTTTAATCCCCTTCTGATTTTACTTAAGATCTCAATTTTAACAACCTTGGTTATAGAGATTCGTTTTGCGTGCTGTAATTTTTTCTTTTTCTTTTTTCTTCAAAAAATGTGGGTCTCACAAAATGTTGTGAGTGTACAAAAGTTGGTTGTGTCATATTAAATGACAAATGTAAACCCCTATATATATATATATATATGAGTTCATTTTTTCTGCAGTTACTGCAGATAACTTATCTGCAGTAAACCAATACGACGTCGTTTTGGGGCGGAAATCATGGTATTTTTTTAATTTTAATTTATTTCAAAGTTATAATAATCTTTATATTCATAATTTTTTAAGATTTCAATACCAAAATGACGTCGTTTTGGGAATAAATGCAGATAACTTATCTGCATTAACTGCAGAAATATTTTTTCTTATATATATATATATATAAACCACACGAGTATCCTCTAATAGAGATAATTTTGTTTGAACCAAAAAATTTATATCATAATAAAACTAGCTCTTCTAAATGAAATTTTTTGTATTCACAAAAATTTCAACATAAGATCATACTTAAATGGAATCAAACATATAAACGAATTATGCTCTAAGGTTTACTTAATTGCTCTTATTAAACCTCCTCTTTTTCTGTTCCTTCTTATTGCTCTATATTAAATGCTTTTGGGGATCGGCTACACAGAGCCACGAGATAAAAACAAAAACAAAACTTGTTTTTGGAATTGCTACAAAAAAGGAATAGCGACGAGATTGCCATGTTTTTTGGAAAAATTTTATTGATCTCTCACGCGAATAATATTTTTTATCAAAATGTTACGTGTTGAAGTTCGCTAAGATTGATAGCGAACTTGATAGCCAAAGATTTCATGACATGTGACATACTTTCGCAAGAAATACTGACCGCCACGTGTCTAAGTTCGTTACGACTGTAGCAAATTTGGTAGCCAATAATTTAGTGAAACGTGGCACACTCTCTTTAAACGATCAAAATTAATGTACCAATCATAATCAAAAAAAGAAAACGAAGAAAAATGGCTATTTAATTAGTATACCAATTACAAATAAAGTAACGAACTTAGTGTGCACACTCTCTACCTAGGATTGCAAACTTAGTGTGCTATGTGGCACACTCTTTTTAAACGATCAAAATTAATGTACCAATCATAATCAAAAAAAGAAAACGAAGAAAAATGGCTATTTAATTTAGGAAAAAACTAGTCTTATGCCATAGGAGATAGGTTTATTTTCCTACAGAGACATCGATCCTTGAGCTTTTTTATTTTTTATTTTTTTATTTTATAACTATGCGGGTCCCACCACATGATTGTGAGAGTGGTAGGAGATACTTCTCTCCTATTGATGGAGATTAATAAAGCCCTTTAATTTATGTACCAATCACCAATCACAATTGGTGTACCAATGAGACTAACTTTTGATTGTACCAATCACAATTAATATATCAATCATCAATCACTTCGGAAGGCCATAACTTTTGATTTAGATATCAAATCAGATAATTTTTTATTTTATTTCACATAACTTTTGGAGATCTACGCAATGATATCTCATTTGACATATTTCATCTCTCACAAATATCGTTCGAATTTGAAACAATGGTATCTCAAACAATTAATATACTAATCACCAATCACAATTAATGTACCAATCACTAATCACAGTTAACGTACAAATCCCTATTAATTGTGATTGATACATTAATTGTGATTGGTAATTGGTACATTAATTGTGATCAAAATTAATTGTGATTGGTGATTGATACATTAATTGTGATTGATGATTGATACATTATTTGTAATTGGTATACTAATTAAATAGCTCTTTTCCTTCGTTTTCTTTTTTTTATTGTGATTGATACATTAATTCTGATCGGACAACAAGATTGTGCCACATAACAAATTTTGTCCAGTCAGCTTTTCCTGCAAAAGTGTGCCACGTGTCAAGAAATCATTATTACCAAATTCGTTACCAGTCATAGCGAACTTCACCATGTGGCGGTTAGCTTTCATGAAAAAGTGTGTCACGAAATCATTGGCTATCAAGTTCGCTACCAATAGTAGCAAACTTCAACACGTGACAGTCTGATAAATTTTAGAGTAAACACCATTTTTGGTCCCTAGCAATATTAGCGAAATCCATTTTAGTCCCTGGCAATTGAAAGGTACCAAATTGGTCCCTAAAGTTATGAAAAAAGGGCCACGTTAGTCCTTCTGTCAACTCCTCTATCACGGTCAAACTAACGGTGCCCATGTGGCACGTTATCTGCTGACGCGGACTCCACGGTGGACACAGTGGAAAGCTGGACGACGACGTTTTGAATCAAAAGGATTGCAAAGCTTTCCATGGAAAGCACGACGTCGTTTTACTTGAATCCAATTAATTGATAAAACCCAAATAATGAACCCTAAAATTGAAAAAAAACCAAATGCCTTCAATCGAACCCTAAACCGGAAACTCCATCCCCCAAATTGATGTGCAAATCTGTAAACAACAAAACGCCCCCAGAATGTTTGCACTTTGATGATTGAAACTCGACGAAAGACATTAAGCCATCAACCGGATTTCTGGGCGTGGGAGAAGATGAGTGTTTCTTCTGGCATGGGGGGGTCAAGTAGGAGTAAACCAATGGGGGGAAGAACAATGGCAAGGACCACTGGTTGGAGGTGCAAATGTGGGAGACAAAGTATTGTCTATACCTCCAAAACTGAGAGGAACCCAAACAGGGCTTTCCTTGGGTGTCCTAATTTCAAGGTACGAATTTGTAATCTGCCCCTTTATTGAGTTGGAACACTTGCTAACCATGGTGTTTATTTTTTTCAGGAGAAGAAGCTCTATTGTGATTTTTTTAGATGGGTAGATGACGTGTAATGAACCCATGGAGCTGGAAGAAGCAAGAATTCACACTGTGGAGTTGGATGTTGCTGAAATTAACTTCAAGTTGAAGTATGTGGAGATGATGATGAGAGAGCAAGATGTGAAGATTACTGAGCAAGGAATGAAGCTTCATCAGTAGGAAAGAAAACTGAATGATGTATACCTGAAGATGGTGGAGGAGTTAGATAGGATGGACAAAAAAATTAGGGCAGTTGATCGGTCAGCTAGGGTCTTAGGTGCTTGTGTTGCTGTGGTAATGATTTGTATGTTTGTTGTTAGTGTGGTAAAAGTGAAAACAAGTGACCCAAATGTATTTTTCCTTCAGTGAATTGTAATGAGTACTCCTTCTTTATGTTATTCAAATTATGTGTTAGTTCCAATCTGTTTGTGTCTATTATCATATGGCCTAATTAGATTGCTACTGATAGAGATGCATAACTCATGAATTGCATATACAGAAGTTGCATACTGATATGCATAATGTTGTTATCGATTGCAAAACACGAGGGCCATTTAGGTCCCTGGAAATGTTACTCGAGGCACATTATGGTCCCTGACAAAATGCACAGTGGACTTAATGGTCCCTAACTTATTGCATAGTTATGCATGGAATGAATAAGCCATGTACAGATATAGATGCATAAATAATGAAATTGCTGTTATAGAAGTTCCATATTTAAAAGGGCCATAGTTGTGCACCAGGGAAAAATAAATACTGCCATATTGGCCCCTGACAAATTGCACGAGGACCATTTTGGTCCCTAACAAAATGCACGGGGCCTTTGGTCCCCAAACAGATCAAAATAGTCACATTTCAAAACAGATGCTATCCAGTACAAGTTCAAAACAGAAGACACATTTCAGTTACAGATGATGTCCAATATGTCTAAACATAGGACAAAATTTAAAAACAGTCCAAAATTAAAAAGATGATCAGAAATTAAACAGATGATCAGAAAATTAAAAATTAAAAAACAGGAAAACAGTAGTGCATAATAACATGCATCAACCCTGCATCATTCATCAGCCATCAACCAAAATAAATGGCACTTAACATGCATGTATAGAATATAACCAGTATCCACAATAATTGTCTTCCTAGAACTACAAAACAGTAGTGCATTACAAATAAAAGCCAACTAATAGGAATCTTAAGTGAGGCCTATTTATACAATCTTGGCCATTCATCAAAATGATTACATTATATCTGTAAAAGGCCTCCAAAAAAAATGGCCAGAATTTACAAAAAAAGGGCATTATATCCACTCCTTTTCAGTTGGCTCATGCACTACTCCCTTGTTCTTCTTCATCAGCAGCTCATTTTCTTAAGGATTTCCTTGGTGGCATGAAACCAGGTGTTGTCATGAAGTGCATAAATCTGCTTCGTGTGCCAGTGCTGGCTGCCTTCATTGTCTCTTCAGTCAACACTGCATTTGCTTCTTCTGGATTTGAAGGAGGTGGGCTGCATCCTCTCAAGTTGACTTGTTGTGCCTGAGAACTACCAATTTCTGACGGGCCTCCTTGACTTAATGAGATTTCATTTACTGAGTCTGTGTCAATCCTCACAGATTGTGGTAGTGCTTGGCTCTTGTCTGTTTTGGAAGCTGGTGGCCCCTTACAACTCTTGCCATAGTGTCCAGTCTGACCACACTTACTACACTTGGCTTCATATGTCCTTTTAACTTTCTTTGTCATGCTCCCTTGGTCTTCAGTTGGGTCCTTCTTCCTGTGTTTCTTGGGACACCCAATTGGCCTTTTCAGTTTTGGTGGAAGAGGTTTGGGTTCATCAGATGCAGGCCAATACTTGTCCGAGTTCACTGGGTTTAAGGTGTGCTCATATGTGGCATGCAATGCATCAACTGTAAGCCATTGATGGACATAGTTCTCGGCTGGCTCGTTTTTGTGACAAATTGTTGTTATAGCATGCTCACAAGGCAGTCCAGTCAACTGCCATACATTGCATGCACATGTATGTGTTGTTAAATTGACTCCAACTCTATCACCTTTCCCACTGACCTCATACATATCTTGCTGCAGATTTCCAGTCCAAGTGGGTGTCCATGAATTGCTAAGAACCTTTAACTGATCCAGTTTCAATTGCTGAGCAGGAGCTATTTTACCCCGAACAGTTCCTAACATCCTCTGATGTGCAGCCATCCTCCTCATAATGTAGCATCTCAGTTCCTCCAATAGAGTGATAATCGATTTTGACCTATATCCAACGATCTTGGCATTCCATACCTCTGCCAAGTTGTTTGTGATATTATCACATTTCGGCCAGTGGCTGAAATAAGCTTTCACCCAACTTGAGGGCTGGATGCCATCCAAGTACTTCCATGCAGCCTCATTCTTTACTTTCAACCGTGCCATGCATTGCTGGAACTGGGGGACAATGGTGCATCTTGAACACTCCCAAACCATGGCTCGAATTGCCTTGTCTTTCCATTACTTTATGAAATTCTTCCAAACGTGTTGCACACAAAAATGATGATATGCACCAGGCATCACCTCTTGCAGTGCTGGAATCAGCCCCTACATACAGACACCAAAGAAAAAGGTATCACAAAAACATATATAGATTGTCACAAAGTGTTGCTGACTTAAATAGACGAGGATCAATTAGGTCACTGGCAATTTCCCTCGAGGGTCGTTTTGGTCCCTGACAAATTGCACGGGGGACTAATTGGTCCATGACATTAACACAAATGCACTTAACATCAGAAATGCACTTAACATCAGCAATGCACTTAACATCAGCAATGCAGTAAAAAATGCAGTTTGTGTAATCATGAAAATGCAGCATTGGCTTTTAAACCAATAAGCAATACACTGAATGCAAATACAAAAAAACCAATAACTAATAAGCAGGTAACTAAGAAAAAAATCATTCAACAAATAACTGAATAACCAATAACCAAATGTATATTGACTGAAGAAAAAAATCAGAAAACAAATATGTGGCTGAATACTAAAGCAAGTTCAAATGAAACAAGCTTAACACACCTTCTGTTGGTCAGAAATAAAATTTCATCCAAACACTGCGTGAGGGCCAATGTCTTCCTGTAACAAGGTTAAAAACCACTTCCAGTTCTCTTTTGTTTCACTATCAACAACTGCATATGCAATGACATAGAAACTTTTGTTGGCATCCTCCCCAACTGCACTTAACAATTGACCTCCATAATATTATTTCAAGAAACATCCATCCAAACCAATTAAGGGCCTGCAGCCAGCTTTGAACCCTTTCTTGCATGCATCCAAACAAATGTACAACTTAGAAAATATGGGAGAGGAGTTCGGATCAGGTTGTGGGATCACTTGCATTTGACATGTAGACCCTGGATTGCTTCTCAATAGCTCACCTAAGTAGTCTCTCAATTTTGCGTACTGTTCTTTTTCACACCCTTCTATTTTGGCCTTGGCTTTCTGAAGTGCTTTGGTCACTTTCTTCAAATGGACATGAACTTTGTACTCCTCTTTCATGTGGTCGTAGGCCTCAGCCCTTGTCATGTTCGGCTGTGTCATTAGTTTTTTTTCTAACTTCTTTGCAACCCAATCCCTACTTGCCATCTTGTTTCTAAAAAGTCTGCAGCAAGTGTGGATGTTATTAAAAGTCTTGATTTGGAAAGCTTTCATTTTGTTGTTCCACGAACAGTAAATCATCCAATCACATTCATCATTACTACACTTTGCTCGGGCCCTCACTTTGTCATTCTTCAGCCACTTGAATTGTCTTCCTAGATCAATATTGTAGTCTTTGACAACATTTTTAAATAATTGAAGACTCACAAACTCCATTCCTACCTCTAAGTGTACATGACCAAACTCCTCATGCACATTAAATTTTGGATTGACAACCTTTTCATCCTCTTCAGCACCACTTGAAGGAGGCGTGTTCAACTCTTCAGAGTTATACCCATACCCACCCTCCTCGAATGACATTGACTTCTCATCCTCTTCCATTGTATTTTCCCCTGCCAACTCTTCAACCTGCTTTTTTTTCTTCCTTTTTTGCTTTTTTTTTTCGACAGCTTTACCCTTCCCCTTGCACTCCTCTTCACTCTCTGTTTCTGTATCATACATAGGTGGAGGAGGTTTATATGCCTCATCCTCCACACTATCTTCTGAATCAGTAGAAAACCCATGACCATTGCCGCTATCATCCTCATCACCATCACTGCCACCCTCATCCTCCAACCCATCACCACTGCCACCCTCATCCTTCTCTCACCACTGCCACCCTCACCTCCTTCCCACCACTGCCACCCTCATGTGCATGTGCAATAACTTCTTCCGGTGAAACATAGACAGGGGTTGCAATGCAATCTTCAAAATAAATTTCTATGAGATTGCCATTACTCAATGCAGCCTTGACCATCTCCACAATATCAGCGTCCGTATTCAAAGGCCTTAAACCTACGTCTAAATCCGTTGCGTTTGGCATGAGCCACAACATTTGCTTACACGTCTCA